>NW_019394362.1:0-236667 GCF_000612105.2 Orussus abietinus | reverse complement strand
AGAAATTCGTTGCGCCGCCCTTGGGGGCAAAAAACGGTGAAAGCTAACGTACGAAATCAGAGGGCAGCACACGGTGCGATCGCGCGACCCTGCCCGTGAGCAATCTCCCAACTCATCTCTGATAAAGGTTTCTCAAAGTCCAGCCATCGATGACCAAAGGACCCTGATCGACTTACCGACAGCAGAAACCTGTAATACAATAAATTATCTTATGTGTTGTGCTTGACCGATGCCTATGTTCACGTGCGTCGATATTCAACAGGGTTTACCTATCAACCAGAATTACCAACAAAAAAGATAGTGGTTCCATTTAAGTTCCATCTAATTCCGCCACTGCACTGTTCTGAAATGTCTTCATAAATTCTATAGGAAAAATTAAACAAATGAATATACATCGTGCATACAGAGAGGAAATTATTTCCCCAAGGTACAAACACTCATTTCTCAAATAATTTAATGTTATAACTAGAAAGTATTACGTAAGTTATCTGATGTGGTGGAAATATTGTAAAGTATAATCAGGCATGCTGTAAATTAATGTCTTCTCGCTTAAATTGCAAATTAAAGTGTGATTGTCAATTAACTGATTACCTGCAAGTGATTAACAGTTTCAATGGGATAAACATGCGAAGCTCAGGAAAACAATGATGTGTAAAATATATTAATAATACTTTTCTAACAAAAAATGATTGTATCGTTGATACAAATATGTTTGTGACATTCAAACTTATATAATGTTTTACATTACTGTCCAAGGAATCAATAAAAAAAAAAACGATTTAAGATTCTTATTTCGGAGTCGAATGCATACATTTAGGCGATGGCAGTTTAAATTATTATATCATTGATACAAACATGTTTGTGTATTCTAGCTTATATAATCTTTTACATTACTATCCAAAGATTCAATAAAAAAAAAAAAAAAGAAGATTTAAGGTTCGTATTTCGAAGTCAAATGCATCTATTTAGGCGATGGCAGCATTCCAGCCGATCAGATTCGTTCAAATTATTATATCATTGATGCAAGCATGTTTGCGACATTCTAACTTATATAATCTTTTACATTACTATCCAAAGATTCAATAAAAAAAAAAAGAAAAAAGATTTAAGGTTCGTATTTCGGAGTCAAATGCATCTATTTAGGCGATGGCAGCATTCCAGCCGGTCAGATCCGTTCAAATTATTATATCATTGATACAAACATGTTTGTGTATTCTAACTTATATGACCCTTTACATTACTGTCCAAAGATTCAATAAAAAAAAAAGAAGATTTAAAGTTCGTATTTTATATTTGCATTAAATACAGTAGACTACCGTATATCGTGGTTAATACGTTACGCGCTATATGAATTCGCGTTATGAGAAGTCGTGCTGTATGGGCTATTTTCTCGTATAACGCGCATAACCAATTTCGTTATTTGGTGCGTTGTACGAACAATCGCGTTACATGGCAACAATAGACGCAATATTTTTGGCGCGTTATAGAAATTCGCGATGTAAGAACTCGCGTTATACGGGGGTCTACTGTAGACGCATTTAACTCCGAACTACGAGCAAATGAAGAAGGCTCAGATATACCATATCCAGGATAACAACAAGAGTTCAACATCGGGTGATAAAATATGGTATATTTTGCAAAAAGATCTATCCTTCATTGTAAGGATGATTGAAAGATACGACGGAAGAGATTCGAAGATTATTACGTATTGCGAGGAGTTACTCTTTGCGGGTAATTTGTAAAGTGTCACGTTGGACAAATCAGCCCCATTAGGTATAATTATGCCCGCTTGTTCATGGACCTCATTAAGACTCATATGTCATATGACAACAGAAAGAGTCGAAGCTAACTTTTCCTTCTATATGTGCCTTTCGCTTTGTTCGTGTACTTATTGAACGTGAATATAGAAGATGTAGGTGTACAGATTGCGCTTAACGTTGGTCTTCCCAAGTAGTCGTAATCCTGTTATCAGTTATTAGGTTTGTCGTGTTGACTGCACTTTCTACCCTCGAGGGTAACGAGGGTACCACACTTTTCTTGAAAAGTGCAGAAGGGTAGATACACTTTCGTCGACGTCCCGAACGCCAGCAACCTCACGAAAGTCCAAGATGACCGATTTAGTAGAGCGGTACGGGATTTTGAGGTTATGTGTCTCGGGCGATGATGAATACGAAAATGTAATGCTTCCTCCAGCCTTCCTTCTTGGGCTGTCTTCGTTTTCTTCAAATCCTACAATTCGTTCTATTACCTTGTAATTGTAGAAGATGAAAATTCCTTTCACGAATTTCAGGTATTGAGGATGGATAAGGGTCAGAATATTATTACAGGAGAATGAAAAACAATTTAACTACAACAGGGAAAAATTATAGTTTAGTTTATTCCAATCGTGGTTAGGTAGTAATACATAATTATTGTAAATTGTTTCAAACATTATGTACAAAACTAAAACGCTAAATCGTTCTATACGCGAAGAAGATGCATTAATAATTACTTCTATTTATATTACGTAGAGACGTTAGCATAAATTTTGTATTTTCCTGTTTGTTGGTCTTTTCAATTTTGAAATTTGCCGCCAAATTCGCGGGCTACCCTTCTTGCCCTCTCTCGGGATCGGGGGTAGAAAGTGTAGAGAAAGTGTACACTCGGGGTAGATGCCCTCGCAAAACGAACAGCGACGTCTGCGTCCCTTCCGTCAAAACGAACGCCAAAGTGTACACTTTTCGTAAAAGTGTAGAACGTGTAGGCAGAACGAACAAACCTATAGATGTATGCCAACCACCTGTAAGCCTCTGAAAGCAGTACTGTAGACTCATTTAACTCCGAATTACGAGCAAATGAAGAAGGCTCAGATGTACCATATCCAGGATAACGAGAGTCCAAGATAGGATGATAACTGAGAGTAACATTATAATAAAAGGGTAATGTTACGTCCGTAAGAAAAATACGTGTAGTAATTAGAGTACATAGTTATAACTTCACGAGATCTCGTACTATCCTGGGAATTTTGACTTTCTCCGCTTTCTCACGGTGTGCATTTGGCCGCCAAATGTTGTTTGCCTTAGTGGGAAGGAACCGAACTTTCGCGAAGGGTTGGGTAAACAAGACTATAAAAAATACCCTCGGACGGTACGTGATCTTACAAAGGCATGGTCAGGCCGTACTCGACCTGGCTACCCTTTTGCTACTCTCGTTGCCGAAGTCGTGGGAGGCGACTTTTTTTGGGCGTCTCCGCCAACGAACCAATCACGTAAAACTTAGAAAAAATTTGTATCCCTTCCACAACGCGGCAACATTTTTCTGACCGCGAGTCCTTGCGTGACTCCAAAAGGGACACTCTGCTTTTTACAACGAACGAAGGAAGTCCTCGATTCTCATTTAGAACAACGTAACGCGAAGCTGCATCCCTCCGTACGCTTTATCCCAGTAGAAGTCTGGTTTAAAAACAATTAATCAGAACTACTAGGAGCTGTTCGCCTTCTGGCGTGCAGTGCAAAGAACAGGTAACGTAAGATAGGTATATAGGCCGTAGTTTAAAAATGTATACGTATGAATGCACAATCGGAGAAAAAGAACCGAAACATAACAAAATGATTAAAACACAAAAGTAAGTTAAGAATAATTGGCATGCAAAAGTAACTCGTATAAAGGAAGTGCAGCACCCATTAAATGGATGTAGAAAAAATGAACATGTTAATCGTCAGTTTTGGGCAATAAAAGAGGTCAATATGAATAAATTAATAAACAACCGAACATATAAAAGTCATTGTATATGCATGAAACGTGGCCGACCTTTGAAAATGATCACTTCCAGTCTACCTCAAGCCAAACTGCTGCGTCGTATAAAAAAGTTTCATTAACATTTCATGTTCTTCAACGTTCTCCGCTACGCATTGAAATCCGATTTCTCTCGACGTAATTAATGTCGAAATTTGCATAGTTCAAGGACTTTCGCAAATGGTCCGATTTCAATATCAGGAAGAAAACTGCAGGAAGAGAAGCTCGTAAAACGGGACGCTATTCGATTATGCGAGGGAACACAATTGATGGTTAGATTAACATAAAGTTAATATTAATGCATCTCTCCGTCCGTTTTTTACATATTTATAAGGGACCCAATTATCTCATACACCGAGGTAATTTATGTTATTACGGACTATCAATAAAAATAATTGCTTTATTAACATGACTAATGGCGAGTTTACATTCATAATGCATTCGCCGCTGACGGGGTAGATGCGTTCTCGCAGCGGGTGGGAGCACCGCCGACTCGTCATTTACGTCATTACGCCTAACCACGGAGGTGCGGCGCGTCCGACGCCGGCGGATGGCATTCCTTTTTTCCTTTTCGCCTTACCAAAGTCCTCGAGAAGTGGATGCACACGGTCCAGCGAAAGCTGGGGAGCTTTCGCTGTCGTCTCTGCGTCGACGTCCCCACTGTTGTCGCGCCCAACGCACATTATAATTCTCCTTTGCTTCGTTTATCATATCGCCATAAGGCCATGGGTTGAATTCCCGTCACGCCAGGGTTTTACAATGTTGCTAGTATGTATTACAGGGTTTCTACTTACTTTCTGTATAGGTCTTAAGGTGTTGTAAAAGTGGCGTCGACGTCCCCACTGTTGTCGCGCCCAACGCACATTATAATTCTCTTTTGCTTCGTATATGGCCATGGTTTGAATTCCCTTCATGCCAGGGTTTTACAGTGTTGCTAGTACGTATTATAGGGTTTCTACTTACTGTCTGTATACGTCTTAAGGTTTTGTAAAAGTGGCGGCGACGTCCACACTGCCGTCGCGTCCAACATACATTATAATTCCCCTTTGCTTCGTTTTTGGCCATGGGTTGAAGTCCCGTCACGCCAGGGTTTTACAATGTTGCTAGTATGTATTACAGGGTTTCTACTTACTTTCTGTGTAGGTCTTAAGGTTTTGTAAATGTGGCGTCGACGTCCACACTTCCGTCGCGTCCAACATACATTGTAATTCTCCTTTGCTTCGTTTTTGGCCATGGGTTGGTTTCCCTTCACGCCAGGAGTTTTACAGTGTTGCTAGTATGTATTATAGGGTTTCTACTTACTTTCTGTATAGGCCTTAAGGTTTTGTAAATATGGCGACGACGTCCCCACTGCTGTCGCGCCCAACGCACATTATAATTCTCCTTTGCTTCGTTTATGGCCATGGATTGAATTCCCTTCACGCCAGGGTTTTACAGTGTTGCTAGTATGTATTATAGGGTTTCTACTTACTTTCTGTATAGGTCTTAAGGTTTTGTAAATGTGGCGTCGACGTCCACACTTCCGTCGCGTCCAACATACATTGTAATTCTCCTTTGCTTCGTTTTTGGCCATGGGTTGGTTTCCCTTCACGCCAGGATTTTACAGTGTTGCTAGTACGTATTATAGGGTTTCTACTTACTGTCTGTATAGGTCTTAAGGTGTTGTAAATGTGGCGGCGACGTCCACACTGCCGTCGCGTCCAACATACATTATAATTCTCTTTTGCTTCGTTTATGGCAATGGGTTGAATTCCCTTCACGCCAGAGTTTTACAGTGTTGCTAGTATGTATTATAGGGTTTCTACTTACTTTCTATATAGGTCTTAAGGTGTTGTAAAAGTGGCGTCGGCGTCCACACTGTCGTCGCGTTCAACATACATTATAATTCTTCTTTGTTTCGTTCTTGGCCATGGGTTGGTTTCCTTTCACGCCGGGGTTTTACAGTGTTGTTAGCATGTATTATAGGGTTTATAGGGTTTATATTATATTTAAGTCGCCTTGTCGTCCCCACTGCCTTTCAAGATCGTCCTTAGGGTCTCCTTATTCATGTTGCAAAATTTCAAACAAATTGGTACATTCAATTCGGAGAATACTTTTATGAACCATTGAATCCTCAGATGCCACTTTCACATCCCCTTAAGGCGATATGAAAGATTTAGCCTACATATATCTGAGAGGTCAAATCATTCGTAAAAGTATTCTCAGAATTGGGTGTATCGATTGGTTTCCAATTATACCACCTGAACGCAGAGGCCCTAAGGTGGGTCCCGGAACTTATGAAATATCATTTTTTGCAAAAAGAAATGATTTATTTATCATTGAACTGGAATCAACATGACGTGGTCCATGCACGTTTTCGTGTTTTACGCTTTTTGAAAGCTTAGAATCGAAAACGAAGCGTTTCAGGACACGGCCAAAAGAAAGATTAGGGAACAACGTGCCACTATAGTGGCTCACTCGCTCACCGTTTGAATTAAGTAATCGTCTTCATATGCATTGTTTCACACTTATTTTGTCTTCACATCGATTTTTCCCTTTATTCCGATATTGTCTTCACGGAATTGTCCGTCACACATTGCAGTGCTGTATCGGTTATACGTAATTCGTGTCAGACTCTGTCGTCCAGGGAACTAGCCTCACGCAGAATTCAGCCGTACCTAAAAGGTTAACGCAATTTATTCCCAAGACTTTTACATTTCCCGTCAATCACAATGGCGGACACCCCATGAATCCCACATAATAATTGTCCGCAACCGGAACACGGAGGTGCTAAATTTAATGGAAATGCGGCGACGATACCTCACGCCCTTCCGTACATGTGCTTCCAGTTACTGTAGCTGATATTCGGTATAAATCACGGCTAACGTAAACGTCGTTCGCAAACCCGTGGATTGGTAGGAAAGGAATCGACCCGATTATCATATTGCTACCAGTGAATAATAGAGCTGCATTTACACGAGGTCTAACTTCCGGTCGCAGCGAACCGATTGTCGCGCATGGTCGGAGTCCGAATGCGATCATGTCGGTCTGTCAACACGGATACTTGAAAGATTAGGGATTTAATTGCGATATGTGCTTCATACCGTATCGAATTCTGGAATCGAGAACGGGCTGTATCGGATCGATCGATAACGTTCCAGTATCGTGCCAGGAAAATTGATGATACTTCTTGTCTGAAGTTCGTACTTTATGTCAATCCAGATCGTCTTCAGTTTTTGTTATGTTCAACTTCATTTGCGTATTCTTTCAATTTTTGTATAAGGTGAGTGTGTTAATTATTCCATAAAATCATTGGTTCTTCCTCTATATAATAGATAACACTGCCGGTATGTTTTGCATATCGAAACGAACAACTTAACCCTTTGAACACGGAGCCATTTCGACATATGGGCGAAATTCTCCTGACCGTGCAGGCAATATTGGACCAAACGTGAGGCGCGTTTGGGCGCTCTTACAAGGAAGGTACCCCAGGTCGATTCCTTCGATTTGATTTCTTTTATAATATGTCATAGTAGACTAAAAACTAAGCGACACGTATTTTTTTTTATCTGTCATTAAACACTTTAAGGGGGTGTAACCACCATCCAAAGTGAGGCATGTCAAGGGGCGATTTGGCAGTTTCACCCACGAGAACATAATATTTTTTAACCAATCCACCTGGAAAAGCTTTCTCATAACGAGAAATGAAAAATATAATTGTCTCAATTAAAATAAAAAATTAAGGGGTGAACCACCCCTCTTTTGTTTAACACAACACCTTTGTACGGATCAACTAATCCTTTATCCAGCCCGATGGCGTCTTTATCTAACACGAAACCTCTCTTTAGTTGATCAATTTAGAGTGGAGTAAATCGTGAAGATCTTTCGTCCATGGCTAATTCATCAGATGATAACAAATGACCATCATCGACAGCCTCATTAACGGCAAGAGACATCCGCTGCAATAATTATTATTCGCTCTATTAACAATCTCTCGAAGCCTCCTCTTTGGAACATAATTAAATCTTAAATATAGGTACGTGAGAAAACTATTGAGGTTGTAACAGCAATGTTCGGAAAAGTTACCAAGTATGATCTTTCGTCTATGGCTAATTCATCAGATGATAAAGAATGATGATCATCGACGACCTCATTAATGGCAAGAGATATCCGCCGCAATGATTATTGTTCGCTCTATTATCAATTTCTCGAAGCCTCCTCTTTATAATATATAATAAAATCTTAAATACATGTATGTGAGAAAGCTATTGAGGTTGTACCAGCTATGTTCAGAAAAGATACCAAGTAATTATCACATCTCTATTTTGAGACTGTAGTAGTGAATTCGTGTGTCTTGTGGTTACTGAACAGTTGGCCGTGATTTATCATCCCGTTATTATTCCAAGACAATCGTACAATAAAGAATCAGTATGAGTTATCACACCTGCTCAAACAGATGGTCATTGATGATTATTGTAGACAGTATAATGGATGAACTGATGATAGATTTCAACTTACTCATAAATTCAACTACATGTAAGATTGGACGTGTTGATTGGTTACTAAGGAAATGTTCTTCACTGTACGCGATTGTCTTAATGACGTGTCACTTACAAACAAATCGGATAATTACTCCGAATAGCTGGTTCTTGCTGCAATTGATCGTTCTTCCGTTAGACATAGGATGGCTATTCTGTTTCTTCTGCATTGTTTTCCAGAATACCATTGCTAAAAATTGCAAATGGAAGCAGGTCTGGTCGAGTAATGAATAAGCTTCGGTATGTTCTTTTGCAGATATTGTAGGTATGATAATAGCACCTACTTAACAAAATTAAGCTACATTTGACTCGTAGGTCCTTACTTTTTGTATCGCGTATCTAACGAATCATTTTCCCTACACAACTGTTACGATCGGATGATTATATTGTAGGAGGCGAAATTACCGAGGCAAATCTACTATTAACAAGTTTATATTTCCGTAGATTCACAGATTATTAATTGTTAAAAATTATATATGTAAGCCTCAAGGAGACGTATACAAATTGGTTCAACTATTCCCTTCTATGATTCTCGACCAAGTGCCGTTCCTATCCACTGTTCGTAGGAACAGTCTTCGTCTAGCCGTAACAATTGTTTAGGCGTCTTCTAAACAATCATCACGTCTTCTCGTCCGTGATTCTTGGAATAGACCTGCCCATGGACCTCCGATCACTTTGCATTTGTCCCTTTGAATTATTTCCTTCAATATAAAACTTTAATATAATCACGAGTTCCAATTTTTGCGACTTCTTGACAAAAATGTTAGTTAACTACGAAGAAATTGGTCCAACTGTTTCCTTCTATGATTCTCGACCAAGTGCCATTCCTATACACTGTTCATAGGAACAGTCTTCGTCTAGCCGTAACAATTGTTTAGGCGTCTTCTAAACAATCATCACGTCTTTTCGTCCATGATTCTTGGAATAGGCCCGCCCATGGACATCCGATCACTTTGCATTTGTCCCTTTGAATTATTTCCTTCAATATAAAACTTTAATATAATCACGAGTTCCAATTTTTGCGCCGTCTTGACAAAAATGTTAGTGCATTTCGTAAGCACAAGGGGCTCCCGTAAAGGATCAAGAAACGGGTGTATGTGATCTTCCTTTTAACTCCTTCACTATTTATGGTGGTGATGCTTGACCAGAAATTGTGAAATAATCTTCGGATCACTCCATGACAGCCTCCTAATTACTTAGAATTATTACCTGCATGAGCCCCTGGCGATAAAATACCTGCTTTACAATAACTCAATAGCTCGGGGGGGTCTCGTGACGTCCCACTAATGTTTCCGTCATCTATTAGCTCTCCAACCTCCACGGGCACCCTCTTATCTTGCGGCGCTCGTTCGTTCCTACGCTCATTCGTTTAGATTGGAAGCGACGAATACGAGAGGCTCGATATAAATTACGATCGCTATCTCTCGCGCGTCTAGTCTCCATCCGTATCCGGTACAACGGTGTACCCGTGTTTAAGCCCGGAGGCAAGCTTTGTCACGTGAGCCAGACCCCATATTTATTTGAACTCTCTGAATATTTATGGGGCCCCGACGCGCGGCACTTGTAAGTGACGGAACAGAAGAAAAAGGACACGAACGATTTGTTCGTCGCTCTCAACCCCGAGCTGGCGATAAACCGCAGCGCTCTCTCGCTGACTGCAGGCACGGCTGCACTGTTGTGCACTTTTATCCCTGCTAGTCTATGTCAAATGTAGTAGGAATTTAAATACACGTGTCTGTTATTGACAATTTTCCTACATTTCGTATATCTTGCAGCCCAGGCTTATTATAAGACAAATATGCATGTATGCCTCAACACTAGAGTATTCCGAATAAGAGCCAACTGCTCGATTCTGTGGTCCAAGACTGAAAGTCCTTTCTGTCCACTGTTCCTAGGGACAGTCTTGGTTTAGCTGTATCAGTTATTTAGGTAATGATCACGTCATCTCGCCCGTGATCCCTGGAATAGGATCTCCCAGGATAGGGTCGCCCATGGACCTTCAATCATTCTGTCTTTGTCCCTTTGTGAATATTTCCTTCGCAATTAGTCATTTTTGTTTGTACCTCGTTTGCGCCACCTGAGATATTTATATCTTTCAATCGGTTTGCTTGTGTTGCTTCTCGAGGAGTATTCGTCGAAGCAATGTGCTCAACAGAATTTATTACCCCCAAAACCATTCCCCGGAAAGCCCTTCTCTCCTTTCGGACCGTACTCTCTACCTATCGAATAATTTTCATTCTCCGAACCAATTAGCGGAATTCTTTAACGTTGCGTCTTTGCGGGTCATTACCAAATCTCTGGCGACAGTGACTACCTACGGTGAGACCATGTGCGCTCCACCTTGTTGGGCTTTTCCGGGGAAAAAACAACTGAAGTAGCTCTTGGCCTTTTGGGCAGTCCCTAGACTCCAACGCGTATTTCGACAACCAACGAGTATTCAAAATTTGGAATCTAGGAGTCTACATTCAAGGAGCTAAGAGCTAATCAAATGTGTTTGGGTTATGTAGGAGGTATTTAAAATACACGCGTCTGCTGTTGACAATTTTCCTATATTTCACATATCTCGCAGCCTGGTATGATGGCTTATTATAAGACAAATATGCGTGTATGCCTCAAAACTACAGTATTCCGAATCAGAGCCAACTGCTCGATTCTGTGGTCCAAGACCGAAAGTCCTTTCTGTCCACTGTTCCTTGGGACAGTCTTGGTTTAGCCGAGTCAGTTGTTTAGGCAATGACCACGTCTTCTAAACAATTCTCACGTCTTCCAAAAACTATGCTCACGTCTTCTAAACAATGCTCACGTCTTTTCGGACACTTGGACCCCCGATCATTTTGCATTTGTCCCTTTGTGAATATTTCCTTCAGTTACAAGCGACACGCCTCCGCAATAGCGTTAACATCTCCTGGTCGAAGGAGACGAGCGGAACAAAAAAATCATTCGTACCGCTAACATCGAAATCGAACCTAGCGTGCAAGATCGCATCATCAATCTCGAATCTCAAACATATCAAAAACTCCCGTGATCCGTGAGGACAGTTATCATAAACTTGTCTCTAGGTGCGCGTAGGCGCGAGGCGCGCATTCTTTAATATTAAAATTGTGGTTCGGCATATCGCGTGTGCAACGCCACATCAGCTTGGTTGTACACCTCAATTTCAATATCTTATTCAAACTGAAGATATTCCGCAAAACGCTCTCAACAAAATGTGTCTTTAGAGGATTCCAACAGAATCTGCTGCGACATGAATTTAAAATTTTGGAGAAATAAATGAATATCAATGTTCTGCATAATGTATAAAATGTTGGTTCATTCTGAGAGTTTTGGTGCTGAATAAAATATGGTATATTTTGCAAAAATTATGGTTCGGCATAACGCGTGTGCAACACCACATCAGCTTGGTTGTACACCTCAATCTCAATATCTTATTCAAAATGAAGATATTCCGCAAAACGCTCTCAACAAAATGTGTCTTTAGAGGATTCCAACAGAATCTGCTGCGGCATGAATTTAACATTTCGGAGAAATAAGTGAATATCATTACTCTGCATGATGAGAGTTTTGGTGCTGAATAAAATATGATATATTTTGCAAAAAGATCTGTCCTTCATTGTAATGATGATTGAAAGATACGACGGAAGAGATTCGTAGATGTATTACGTATTGCGAGGAGTCACTCTTTGTGGGTAATTTGATAAAGTGTCACGTTGGACAAATCAGCCTCATTAGGTATAATTATGCCCGCTTGTCCATAGGCCTCATTAAGTCATTTGTCCATAGGACTCATACGTCATGTGACAACAGAAAGAGTCGAAGCTAACTTTTCCTTTGATATGTACCTTTCGCTTTGTTCGTGTACTTACTGAACGTGAATATAGGAGAAGAAGGTGTACAAATTGCGCTTAACGTTGGTCTTCCCAAGTAGTCGTAATCCTGTTCATATTCATGAAAAATATTTATACCTATTTCAATTTAAGATTTATATTTTTCAGATTCAGCCCAATAATTCATAACATAATGTGATTTTAAATAACACGCGTGATTTTAAAAACTATACCTGAGCATTGAACAAACTCGCTTGTCTGGAAAGAATGGTAAAATGAAATTCAATATTCCTTTAAAATATATAAAATTAAATTAAGGGGACGTGAAAGTGGCATCCGAAAAGTTAATCGTTCATGAAACTTTTCATCGAACTGGGTGTACTGAATCGTTTCAAACATTTCAACGTGAATGTGGAGGCTATAAGGAAGATCCTAATGCTCATGAAATTTCATTTTTCATAACAAATTTTAATGAATAAATTAAAAAAAATTTAAATTTCATCAGTTTTAGGACCTTCCTTATACGCTTCACATTTATATTGTAAAATTTGAATCGATTTAGTACACCCAGTTTGGAGGAAAGTTTCATGAACGAGAACTCCTTGACGCCACTTTACCATCAACTTAAGCTAAGACGTCAAAGTGTCTTTTAACTTACCCCACACCAGAAAATGCGATGGCGCATTATCAATCAGTCCATTTTGGCAATAACACTTTTCTCAGCCATACAAGGTCTACGTAACAATGGTCTCACCGATGATATATCAGTCAACAGAAGGCATTCGAATTAATATCAACGGCGCGAAGACGAAGAGCATAAATTTAATGTGTTGGACGGTTCCCCAAGTCCCCCTTTGTTGGAGTTAAACAATTTATAAAACGTTGAAGGGCGAGGGGACAATAATTGAAAAGCTGAAACGGCGACCGCTCTTGGCGCGTTATTGCCGATCGGGCGCCCGCGGGTGCTTTTATAATTAGGCAGCAGAACGAATTGCTTCTGACATCCAAATCGACTCCCTAACTCAAACCTAACTAACGAGTCTTCGGTCCATTCGATTGCAACCCAATAAATCCCTAGTCGGTATCTCTCCCATTATCGTAAATCTTTTGCGCCGCTGGAAACCCGAGAACTTGCGCTTAAACGCAAGCATGCAAAGGCGCTTTAGCACGGGGCAGCGTTTACCGGCACTTAGCGACCTTTTCCTTTTTCCATTCTCGGATAAACCTTTCATTTAACTATTTGCATTTCATGCAAATTTCAAGCCATCTGGCGCGCGTAATCCGATCAATCGCTTCGTCGGCTGACACGGAATTTCCCTAAAGAAGTATCGCTTCACGACTCAAAAAATGGATACTAACGAGGATGTATGGATGAAGAAAGTGGATTTCGTTTTAATTGCAATAGTATACCAAGAAACACGTTGGGGAAAGTCCCGCATCTACCAATTTCATGAATTCATTAAGTTATGATTAGGAGGACGAGTTTGTCTTAAGATAAGGGACTGTCCCTGTTTTCCTACTTCTGTTTGTGACGTACCTTTCGCTCGAAGCAAAGGTGCAGGGAGAGTCTGCTTATCGAACACTCTTTGTCTGGCTTAGACACCGAAAAGTCTCTACAGGGTGTCCCGGAACCCTCAGAAAGCTTAAAAACTGGCGAAAGTTGACGAAATTTGAAGTCGGAGCTTCCGCATTGACTTTTCTCTCGGGTGATTGTCTATCGAGTTGTCAACGATTACAGATAATTAATCTCGAATGCAGAATTCAAATGGTCCAGTGCCAACGCGCGTCCCGCGTTACTTATAAAATCATTTCTCACGTCGAACTTCCTTTGGCAGGGGGTAAGCCTTATTCGCGACACGAAAAACCGTCACGACGAAGAATACGGGTGGGGAAAGTACAAAATATGATGGTGTTTGGAACCAGATCTTGTTTCTCTGCAGCGCCTCACCTCTCAACCCCTTATATGTGGATTTGTACCTGTTTTTGCATTTGTTTACAGAGCGCTAAAACGTCCCCTTATTTGTTCATCTGTACCTGTTTCTGTATACGTTACAGTGTTACAGAGCGCTAAGTTGTTCCTCGGCCGCCCATCGTTCGGGATTTTTCCGACCAAAAACAAGGCTCGGATCCTTTCTTAATTCGTCCTAACTTTTCAGTCTTTCTTGGAGAGTCCTCGGCCCTTTTCCATTTTTCGAAAATCTAGTGGTGAATTTTGAGTGTTCGAGCAAGAAGCTGCGGCCGAAGCCGGCAAGCAGAGCCGACATTAACGTCCAGGGGGCAGCTGCGGTGATTCGATTTGTCATTAATCGAAAAGGTTTCAGGGATTCCGGTAGTTTTCTATTCTCGCCCGAGGCCGAGATTGCTTTCGTCTTGCAAGCATCCTTGATTTTGTTATCGCTTAGAAGACACCTCCTCGGGCGTCCAGAATTCCCTCGTTCTTCTCCTAATCTTCGTAACGATTTACAGATGATTTTCTCCAACCTGAGGGCTAGTTTTATTTCGTTTTGAAAGCATCCTTAAGGTGGTGAAACCCCTTTAAGTCAGTCGATTCGAATAACACCATTTTTTTTTAGGGTATTGGATCGAACCGTCTGGTAACGGTAGGTATATACTAAATCTAGGTACGTTTAGTATTAAACAGTCAATCTATCAATATCCACCTCTTTAATATAGATACCGCATTTTAGTAACAGAATGAACTTCATCACATTCGAGTCATTACAACAGTTTACGAGTACCTACGCTCCAATGAGACGTAACTCTGTGCTTGATGCTTCTTTAAATCGTGTTCTCGATTCGAGGATTTATGCCACAGGTTATAAGATCTCAAAGCTACCGCGCGGCCTCTCTTCGAAAGAGTCGACGAAGGGAAGGTAGAAAAAAAAATGGAAGAAATCGAGAAGAATGACGCAAAACAAACAGATGAGCGGCCTTACGTCACAGAGGGCAGAAGAACGATCCCGCGTTCGGACAGACCGGTCGGCTAATCGACGTGAGTAACGTGTCAGTCCGAACGGGGATATAAATTCTCGCGGGCACATAACGATAAATTAATTGGCCGTATCGTAGCGGCAAAGTATCGGCCGGCCTCGCGGAATAAGGGGAATTATTTGTAAAAGGTCCGCTCGCCGGCTGGAGCAGCGGAGGCGAGAGTTGTTACTGACAGCAAACATGGCCTCCATCTCGTCGGCCCCAGGCCAGCTTAACAACTTCTCTCGCAACTCCTTTCTAGTGAATCGCCCGAGCATTATTAATCGCTTGATGTGGATTTCAAAGTTATTACCGCGGCTGACATGACGGACATAGCCGCGGGCATGAGTCCCTCCACCGCCCCTGAGCTGCGCGCTCGACGGACGTCTTAGTTCCACTTCTCTTATTTGACGTCCGAGCCAGGTGCCCGTCTAACTGCCTGCTCGGTCGAGATTTATCTGCAGATTGTGCTGCTTATCACCGCGAGCCGCGTGTTTGCGGCGTATCCGCGAAACCCGCCCTGGACCCGGCGTCCTCACCCACGGCGCTTGGAAACGTTTCCGGTTGGCCTTAGGGCTTCTGCCGAGAAGCTCCTCGACTGCCTCGATTGGTATTTCTTAACGGCGCTCATCA
Organism: Orussus abietinus; assembly: GCF_000612105.2. NCBI lineage: Eukaryota > Metazoa > Arthropoda > Insecta > Hymenoptera > Orussidae > Orussus > Orussus abietinus. Next base: position 220,949 of record NW_019394362.1, on the reverse strand, counting down.
CCAAAGTGGGGACGATGACTTCCACCGCTGGATCGTTGTCCCCGTGAGGCCCAATTCTAAATGATAACGAGTTTGCTGATTCTCAGAGAAGGGTCGAATTTTCATGTTTCTTTCGATCGTGATTCGCCTGGTTGTGACGTTTCCGTGAAACCACCCTAATCCTGCACGGCATCCTCATCCATGGCGCTCGGAAATGATTCCGGTTGGCCCCAGGGCTTCTTCCGCGAAGCTCGTCGCGTGTCCCGATGGGTATTTCTTAACGTTGAACCAGAAAGGACCTCACTGCTGCAAAATATTGTGTTGTTCGGACAGTTCGGGCCAATTTCCCATAAATCGCATTAGGGTTTAAAAATCGGCACGAACATTCCGAACAACCCAACATTTTTTTAGGTGTTTCAATAGGTATTTCAAGGAACCTAGTTCTATCTCTATATTTTGGGATATTAGGACCACACACCTTTTGTGACGTGCATACGACTGCAAGTCAATTTTAAATGTTAACGAGTTTACTGATCCTTAGAGAACTGTCGAATTTTCATTTTTCTTTCGTGAGTCGCCTGCTTGTGACGTTTTCGTGAAACCACCCTAATCCTGTGCGGCATCCTTGGCGCTTGGAAACGTTTCCGGTTGGCCTCAAGGCTTCTACCGAGAAGCTCGCCCCGATGGGTATTTCTTAACGTTGAGCCAAAAAGGACCTCTCTGCCGCGAAATATTGCGTTGTCCGGAAAGTTCGTGCCGCTTACCCATAAATCGCATTAGAGGTTAAAAATCAGCACGAACTTTTCGGACAACCCAACATTTTTTAAGGTGTTTCAGGGAACAATTCTATGTGTATATTTTGGGATATTAAGACCACACACCTTTTGTGACGTGCATACGACTGCAAGTCAATTTTAAATGTCAACGAGTTTACTGATCCTTAGAGAACTGTCGAATTTTAATTTTTCTTTCGAACGTGAATCGCCTGCTTGTGACGTTTTCGTGAAACCACCCTAATCCTGCGCAGCATCCTTGGCGCTTGGAAACGCTTCCGGTTGGCCTCAGGGCTTCTCCCATGAAGCTCTTCGTGTATGCCGATCGGTATTGTCTGACAATGATCATAAAGGACCCCGTTCCATTGCAGAGCGTTTCTTTACGCGTTGTAATGAACTCCTACCTGAAAGTTCTGAGATACTGGAGACACCCTTTTCACGAGCGTTGAGACCATGGATCCCGATGGCATTAGAAAAGTGGAATATCTGTGAAAAAACCGTATTAGATTAGTTTATATCTGATGAAACGGAACATTCAAGTGAAACTTTGGTTTGAAGAGAACACAACTCCAGGCCAAAAAAAGAGACATCAACACGCAACTTGTCTTGACGTCTAGGATCCTATAAGTGAATATTCAATTTCGACAAATAGATTAATCCTCGGGCTACTTTTGAATTGGCGATGTATCATCCCGATAACTGTTGTAATTATTAACTGATGATCTTTGGGAGATGTGGATTGCAAGAGGAGAACAAATTCTAAATGTTAAGGTGATGTGAAAGTGGCGTCGAAGAGGTTTTGTTTATAAAACTTATCTCTCAACTCAATTTACCGAATGGTTTGAAACTTTACAACCTGAGTAGGGAGACTGTAAGGAAGGTCCTGAAACTCATGAAATTTCAATTCTTTTCACATTCGTTTATAGGTATTTTAAAAATAGTTTACAAAAAAGATCCTATAAGTGAATATTCAATTTTGACAAATTGATTAATCCTCGGGCTACTTTTGAATTGTCGACGTATCATCCCGATAACTGTTGTAATTATTAACTGATGATCTTTGGGAGATGTGGATTGCAAGAGGAGAACAAATTCTAAATGTTAAGGTGATGTGAAAGTGGCGTCGAAGAGGTTTTGTTTATAAAACTTATCTCCCAACTCAATTTACCGAATGATTTGAAACTTTATAACCTGAGTAGGGAGACTATAAGGAAGGTCCTGAAACTCATGAAATTTCAATTCTTTTCAAATTCGTTTATAGGTATTTTAAAAATAGTTTACAAAAAAAAATGAAATTTCGCGAGGTTCAGGACCTACTTTAGGGTCTCCATATTCACGTTTAAAGTATGAAACAATTTGACACACCCAGTTCATAGAAAAGCTTTATGAACGATTGAGCTTTCGGGTGCCACTTTCACATCCCCTTAAGAGGGCTCATTTAACTTCTGATGGGGAAACATTTTCGCAATAAAGTTATCAATTATTAAGTAACCGCAAAAGTCCTTGCGGTATTTAATCAAATTCGTTACAGGGAAAAACCGCACGATTGTTTTTTGTTACGTAATAATAATCACAAGTAAATAATCAGGTTTATATTTATAATTGAACTTTACCAAATCTTTCTTATATCGTCGTGGCGGTAGTTAAAAGTAATGAAATTAGTACAAGGCAATTATTTTAATTTTTTCTTGTTGAATATGAGAAAATGTGAATGCAGCATGCAGCAATTAATCATCAGTAATCGATGCTTTGCTGGAATTTTCTGATGAGTACACAGAGAGTTCAGACATCGCGGAAAATTGGTTTGAAAACGTCCTATTCTATTTGTAACAGACATACACGCTTTTTATTTTCCTGTTTACGTAAAATATATACATGAATAAAAATCGGTTGTCCCACATATACCGATTCAGTATTTTGCACGATATAATTCCATCACAATACATACATATTACATTTAGTTATTCTCGGGATCACCTTGAATAACATTCTTATGAATCTACACATTGATCTTAAATCTTGTTTTCATATACATGCATAAAATATTAAATATACCCCTTTTTATCAACCGCAGGAAATTCATAAAGCGTACGTTATGAAATAACTATGATCTGAATATTCTTTCTTAACCTTCGTACGAAATAATTTCAAGAAACTTAGTAAATTCATCAGTTTTACGTAATAAAAACGTTTTAAGGAAACTAGATTTGCTGTTTAGTATCGAGAGTTGAATATGACAAATAGCATTTTAATTGCCTGCAGGTGGTAAAAGAAGTATTGATTTTGTTGAACGGATAAGCCAAAGGATACTTTTTCTGCCCTGTTCTGATAAATAATTTGTAATTTTTATAATTGCATTAAATGACTGATTAAGATTGAATGCAAAATAATTCTGCAAAACGATTGTATTAGACCCGTTGCTTTAATATATCAATATTTTTATAAAGGTACCATCGGAGTCAGGTTGTACCGCTGGAAGAGTACAAGTTTCACTCATGGCGCCACAGATGGCAGCACGTACATCAAAACGTGAACTTTCCCAACGTTGACCATATTTTACCATTAAATTATAAACTATGAACAATATTAAGGTTAAGAAATAGATTTATATAAGTAACTGTCATGATGAGAGAGAAATACAAACATATCTGTGAAGTATTACAGCCAATGGCAACACAAAGATATCATTTAACATCCACGAACTGTTAATTCAGTTTTTTTTTAAATATGCAACATCAAAGTGGCTCGCTATCGCAAGTGCCCTAGGCACAACTTATATGGTGTTGCTATCCCATTATCTGTCTCCGCTTTTGAATCACCTGGTCAGTATTTGTCCTGATTTTATAAATATGTTGACTCTTTGGTACGTATATATCACATTTTGATATTACTCTACCTCGAGGAACTTTAGCAAGTACCCTAGGCACAACTTATATGGTGTTGCTATTCCATCATCTGTCTTCGCTTTTGAATCACCTGGTGAGTATTTGTCCTGATTTTATAAATATGTTGACATTTTGGTACGTATATATCACACTTTGATATCACCTTAACGCGATAAACTTTAGCAAGTACCCTAGGCACAACTTATATGGTGTGGCCATCCCATCATCTGTCTCCGCTTTTGAATCACCTGGTCAGTATTTGTCCTGATTTTATAAATATGTTCACATTTTGGTACGTATATATCACACTGATATCACCTTAACGCGAGGAACTTTAGCATATGCCCTAGGCGTAACTTATATGGCGTTGCCATCCCATCATCTGTCTCCGCTTTTGAATCAACTGAGCAGTATTTGCCCTAATTTTATAAATATGTTGACATTTTGGTACGTATATATCACACTTTTATACCACCTTAACGTGAGGAACTCTAGCAAGTACCCTAGGCACAACTTATATGTTGTTGCCATCCCATCATCTGTCTCCGCTTTTAAATCACCTGGTCAGTATTTGTCCTGACATCAGTCCATGACCCTAACATCCGACAGACCTATGTCATGACATATGACAGCAAGATCATTGGTGTAATTCCCGAAGCATCTAGGGTCTCATTCGGTCCGTCGCGTCTGGTATCGTCTTTCGGCATCGGCATTTTCTCACGTCACAGCTCGTCGATTTTCCTCCGTCCCCGTGTTTTTGCGCCGACAATCCGAGCGGATTATTCGGAGGCCGACGAGTCTCGGCTGTCACCACGGGTAAGAGGAGTTGCGACGCGGTCGAAGGAAGAAAATTACTCGTCACGGAATAAGTTGGTGTCGGCACGAAGCCAACTGAGCCTCCGGTTATAAAATCATTCGATCTCGTCACCCTGACGTATATCGCCGGAGACGCTCACAGATTCGAAGGGTAGAGAAACCCCGCACTCCAGCAGAGCTGTTTATTGATTCGCAAGAGGAACTTTTACTATCCGGCAAATTGGTTTACCGTTCCTCCACTTTAAGATTTACAATGACGGTTCCATAGAAACTTTACGACGTTAGGTAACTTTACTAATTGCGAGTTATTTCATTAAGATGGGTTAATAAAGTCGTGTAATCCAAGGAGGGGCACTGCTATGCCATTTCTAGAGACACCCCACGTCACGATTGATCTTTCTCTCGGCGATTCCATCACGGCACGTAATAAGAATAATAGTTTTAGAACATTGGAACCGCTTTAAAGAATGAAGGTGTACATTTTTATTTTAGGTGGTACGTGGGCTTTGTTTATGGCTGACATTGTTACACAGGTCCATCTCTCGTTGCAGTGTATGGCAGGGCGCAGAGTGCGGCGCGACCCCTAAGGAGGATTGTGGGGTATTAATTAAGGAAACGGTACATAAAATATTAACAAGATCATATATTTTTTAGAATTTGAAGATAATTAGTAATTCTTTTTTTTTTTTAATCTGAATGGGAAATATACGGAACGTCACTCGTTACGATCCTCGAGAAAGAAATACTCATCGCTAGTTGCAGTGTATGGTAGGGCGCAGAGTGCGGCGCGATTCCTATGGAGGACTGTGGTGTATTTGTTAAGGAAACCGTACATCAAATATTAACAAGATACCTAAAATATTAACAAGATACCAAACATATTAACACTATGACGTCCGGTGGCTCCACGTTTGTGCCATGCAAAAACTATCGGGTAAGTGCCGGTGGCTCCACGTTGGTGCCACGAAATTATGTAAGTCAGTTGCACCGGCACGACACGAAAAAATCTAGATTAGACGCGCGGATGGCATAGTGTTAACAAGATGCCTAAAATATTAACAAGCTACAATGTTATAAGACAAGATATAACATAAAATATTTACGAGATAAAATGTTTATTAGAATTTTAAGGTAATTAGTAATTCTTCTTTTTCGAATCCGAATGGGAAAAGTACGGAACGTCACTCGTTACGATCCTCGAGAAAGAAATACTCATTGCTAGTTGCAGTGTATGGTAGTGCACAGAGTACGGCGTGACTCCTATGGAGGACTGTGGTGTATTTGTCAAAGTAACCGTACATAAAATATTAACAAAATACAATATTATTAGACAAGATATAACATAAGGTATTAAATAGAATTTTAAGGTAATTAGTAATTCCTCTTTTTCGAATCCGAATGGGAAAAGTACGGAACGTCACTCGTTACGATCCTCGAGAAAGAAATACTCATCGCTCGTTGCAGTGTATGGCAGGGCGCAGAGTGCGGCGCGACTCCTAACGGGGACAGGACACGCTGCCGCCCTCGCGCGCCGCCCAGCGCCCACGCCCGGTGACAGTCCCGAAGATTTATGGCGCTATAAAGTATCATTTGTATTTCGCGTCAGTGCGAGGGCTTGATTAATGCACTGCCTCGCGTACAATGAATAACTGACGCGTTGTTATAGTGACATCAATCTGAAGAAAGCAGATGGCAATGGCCGAAAAGGGCGTCAGCGAAAGAGACCGAGCGAGACGGGGCTGGGGAAGAGAAAGAGCGCGCATTATGCGTTGCTGATAAATTGTGTAGATTAGGCCGTTGCATCGTGTGAGATACGATCCACGAGTCTCCGCGATTCAATCATTAATGTTCTCCCTGACGTATCGCACGGGAACCTTGTAGAAACAGGCCTGGATTGCCATTTTACTCTGCCAGAAATTCGGCGCGATGGTAGTTTTCGATGTCGGGATTAAAAGGAAACCTCCGTGATATTTCGATTTATTATCATGCTGACAGCTGCTTGAGGATATTATTGGTTCCTGGTTTATTTGGGTTGCCCGTCGTTTCTAATGAAGAAAGATGCGGCTTACCGTATCGATCGCTCTTTTCTCTAAATGCAATTACTTTCATATTACTTGAATAAAGAAAATCGGTCGGAAGGAAGAACATCGCCTAAGATGTGGATGATATTAATATTAACGGCAATATTTCAGACAAAGTACAAAATTGTTATCGAGAAAGTGTACCCTCGTAACACTAAATATTTGTCTTATATTTTTTATATATTTAACGAATATCGTACATTTTGTTAATATTTAGCAGACATTTGAAATNTCAACAAATATTTTAGATATCTTTAAATGAAATCTTCGAGACATCTTAAAAAATCTGTCGCTTGAGATATTTAGCAATAATTACAAAAACTTATTTAGAAATTATTCTGTGCTCCTAGGGTACATTGCACTGTCGTATATATCAGATACTAACAATAAGGAACTATTGCTAAGGCTTTGTTACCCATATCTTCATATCATATGATTGTCACGTTACTTGTTGTTTTAAAGTACTTAAAATTGTGTGCATGTCTTTCTTTAATCCATATGTCAGAAATGGTTATTTAGTCAACTGGCATATATCCCAAGTAAAATACTTTATATTAAAATACTGATGTTGAATCCATCGTCAAACACACTAGAAACTAAAATTGCACGGACAACGTCCATACCAATATTAATAATAATCTCTTTCCGCAAGCCCATCAACTTTATACCATGAATGGAAACCAAATTGAATGAATTCTCTTATAACAAGTCGATGATAAAAGTACGTCCACTAACGTTCATACAATGTAACGGAGCACGGTTACCTTTTATAATGCAGGCAAACCACGAATCCGAAACGAATAGTACTTATAGTCAAATTGTTAACTCAAATCACTGCAATGTGTAACATTTCGAAATTTACCGCGAAACTGGACAACAGTTTCCGGATTTGCTCAACTCTGATTTAAGAACGTCGAAAAGTACTGCCAATCATAAGCAGATAACGCCAAATTCATTATTTCCGTTGGACTTCCACAGAATTTTGCGAGGCCAACAATAAGTTCCCCTAGAACATTCCCTAGAACAAAATGAAAATGTCAACTTTGATTTTTATTACTCATGAAAATAATAATTTGTATCACTTGCGAGGGCAAGTTGCTTCTTGAATGTAGTTCCGAATGACTGAATATGAATGAACATGAATTCAAAAAGAATGGGTGGGTACGAACCTCTGTAATATATTATCTTAGCTTTTTACCTATTTCTGTCGTCGTGTATTTATTATCTCATTAAAAAGTTGGCACTCGCTCCATCAAAAGGATGAATTCACCTGTTCACAACCCGCAATCGAGTGTCCGCCAGAGGGCACTTTTTAAATGAACGATCGGCCCGCGTCGCGACGCGGAGGCCAACATTGCGTGAATAATCGCGAGAACGACGCATCTGCTAAGTACATAAACTTCATGCTCATGAAACGACCGTCACGTGAGCTCTTCGGTATAGCCGCTGCAAAAGGTTGAACCGAATCCAGCCGATAGGGCGCGGGCAATACGTTTTCCCACCCTCGCCAGCAGCCCGTGGATCATTCGTCATCCAGGCAACGATGATTTTATGCAGGAAGAGGACCGGGCGTAACGTGCCGGAACGTATCCCACTGCGATATGACTTATAACGGCAGTATATAATTTCGCCTTACAGCCGACTAGGGGATAGACGTCGACGGTGGAGTCTCTAAGTATGTGTGGTAACGTCTACCCTTAAGGTGATGTGATAGGGTCATTTTATATATCAAAACGTCAGAAACATTTATAAAACTTTTCCTCCAAACTGGGTGCACCGAATCATTTGAAACTTTAACACGTGATTATGGGGATCCTAAGATGCTCGATGCTGGTAACGTCTATCCTTAAGGTGATATGAAAGGGTCATTCTATATATCAAACCGTCAGAAATATTTATAAAACTTTTCCTCCAAACTGGATGCACCGAATTATTTGAAACTTTAGCATGTGATTATGGGGACCCTAAAATAAAACGCGATGCTCGATGCTGGTAAGGTCTATCCTTAAGGTGATATGAAAGGGTCATTTTATATATCAAAACGTCAGAAACAATTATAAAACTTTTCCTCCAAACTGGGTGTACCGAATCATTTGAAACTTTAACACGCGATTATGGAGACCCTCAGGTAAAACGCGATTCTCGTGAAATGTTATTTCTCACAAGAAAATGAGATTTTGTTTCTGGTCTGAGCTAAGTAGAAACATTTTTTTTCATAAAATGAATTTTCACGAGCATCGCGTTCTTCCTTAGAGTCGTCATAATCACGTGCCGATGTTTCAAATGATTAGGTGCATCCAGTTTTGCGAAAAGTTTTATAAATATTTTGACGTTTTATATATATATATAGATTAACCCTTTCATATCACCTTAAGTACAGGATATTTTATTACGAGACACTAACGACATTGAATACAGCCTTCATGTATTATAATGAAATATTCTGACCATAAATCGAAATATTTGTATTTCAACATTAGAAGAGTACTCGGTATTCAGCCGCTGTATGAACCAGAGTTCATTAATATAGTACCAATCAATATTGCCAAATGGAAAATGTTTGTTCTTCAATTCCGCATTTTATTTTGCTAACAGTACTTGTAAAGACCATCGAGAAGTATTGATAGAATTCAATTTCATGATTTATTAGCGCTTTGTAGACCGTTGGGAATTCGCCTTCAGTTGTTCGCTTTTACAAATTTCATGAATACACCTGCGCTGTACTTTCTTAACTGATTGTGAGTCAATATACTTTCTTCTTCGTTTAAAATTGGTGCCATCGCTGCAAGTTCCTGGAGTGAAAAATTCATTGTTTTTGACGTCTCTTCATCCGATAACCATGTCATCCATATGGAACGGAGATCGCGGCATCCATACAGATGCCTACGGATACGGTACTTGTACGGCACGGACACGGTTTGAATCGACCTTAAGGTGATATGAAAGAGCCTATATATATCTAGAGGTTAAATCGTTGGAGAAAGTATTCTCCGAATTGGGTGTACCGATTCGTTTCAAATTTCACCACGTGAATACGGAGACCCCAAGATAGGTCCAGGAACTCATGAAATTTTATTTTCTATCAAAAATTTCTTTATTCATCATGAACTAGAAGCAACATGGCGTGCACGTTTTTGATCTTTTACGCTTCTTGGAGGCTTGGAATTGAAAATGAAGAGTTTCAGTACCTAGCTCGAAGAATTTAGAATACCGTAGAAATGGAATTATTACAGAATCAGATGGGAAAATATGCAAAATACTTTCACCAACGATTGTAAGAGAATACTACCTTATCCCGGGGGCAATACATGGTGTTAGAGCAAAAATTTAGTTGCAGCTGAACGTCACAGATGGCGACGTTGATCCGTCAAAATATTAACCGTCATGAATTCACGGGATTTCGACAGTTTGATATCCATCTTTTTATCATTACTTTACCGAAATGACATATGGAACGCTTCAGTTTGTATAATTTTCGACGTAGACTGTAAACGACTTCAACCTAAATATACATGTCGATGTCGGAACGCACTAGCTCATATTACCACTTGGGTATTCAGAGCGGAATTACCACCAAAAATGGTATAGATGAATTTTATTTCATCTATGTCGATTAAATTTATCAGCGCCTTTCATATCACCTTAAGAGCGGCGTTTATGCAGTGGACGTTCACGCAACGCAGGAGGGATCTACACTGTTACATGTACACTGCATATACATGTCGATGTCGGAACGCACTAGCTCATATTACCACTTGGGTATTCAGAACGGAATTACCACCAAAAATGGTATAGATGAATTTTACTTCATCTACGTCGATTAAATTGCTCAGCGCCTTGCGTATCACCTTAAGAGCGGCGTTTGTGCAGTGGACATTTACGCAACGCACGAGGGATCTACACTGTTGCGTCTGAGTGTGTCGGCCGATTATACACGTGAATATTTCACCGGGGAGATCTGGGGAGGCCCGGGGGTGGAGGGGCAGCCAAACGGGGCCCGGGGACAGGGATTTGCACATGCGAGCGCGAACGCCCTTTATACGTCGTCGCCGTAATATATGGCAGCTATAGATCACAATTACGTGTAATGGCGCTCACTCTTGTATTCATGGCGATATTATTTCTGGTCGCGACAACTCCCACCCCGGACGAACCCCGAGTCCCTCGGCGAGGTCCCCATCTTCGGCGCGTATGCTAAGCAGCCGGTAATGCTTGTTTGATTTACTTACCCCTTTCGTCCCTGCCCCGCAGACACCCCAGTTGTACGAACGCCCCTGAGCAACCGTTCTCGGTACCGCGGGTGCTGGGAGAACCGAGGTGGATCGTTTGAATATTTCGCCCAATTATCTCCCGGCTTAGGTGGGTAATGTGTTTGCGCAACGTAACTAAGTCGGCGGTTTGTTTGCCCACGGTTTAGGTGACGGTGTACCGAGTGGGTGCACGAATAAATGATCATTGCGGATGGAAATCCGCGTGTCAGCGGGTTATTCTTAGGAGGCTATCTGTGGATGGCTTTTGCTGGTTACACTCGGCGTTGCAGAAGTGACGAATCAAGAAATGCGATACCGTTTTGGAACCTGTGGTAAATCTTGGGTGGGTATGAGACGAACCGAGAGGACATTCACTGGAAAATCAGTGAATGCGACCTCCTTCTTTGAGAACCGATTACGTTTCGTATGATAGGCAACGATGCGATTCGGTAACAAGGGACAGTCGGCCGCAAACTTGTGCCAATGTTTCGGTGATTTCCAACGATTTTCAGGGATTTATGGGAGCGATTTTCAGCTGATTTCCATGTGATTTCGGGTAATAATCTTTTAATTACGAAAGGCCATTGTGGTGGCTTCTGCATGACCAACACTTTTCTTTTTACAATGCGCCACTAAACTGGCTTCTGCCTCACCAACGTTTTTTTACGGACTGCCATTATAGTGGCCCATTTCATTCCCGTGTATTCAAAGCGACAAATGAATATCGTGTTCAGATAAAATATCAGTAATTCACGGCCGAGCTATCCGTACTGGTGGTATATCTCCACGTCTAACTCCGCTGGAATAGAAGGGTTAAAATCCATGATTTCCTGAGTGAATACCCCCTCGAGACGATCGGTGTTCACCTAAAATTATTTTGTGTTGTGGCTACTACACTACATACCGTTGTATGATGCTACTTCTTACGTGATGTAAATTATCCGTTATGGCGAAATGAAACCCGTCTCAAACCAATTGATTTGAAGGAGACACTTCAGCTGAGACTCGAATCAAAATGACGGCCTGCTTCCATCCTTCGATTATTACACAAAATTATGTTGTGTTGTGGCTACTACACTATATACCGTTGTAAGATGCTACTTCTTACGTGGATGTAAATTATCCGTTATGACGAAGTGAAACCCGTCTCAAACCAGTTAATTCGAATGAAACACTTCAACAGAGACTCGAATCAAAATGACATCCTGTTTCTATCCTTCGATTATTATACAATTTACACAAAATACACTCTAGTAACCAAGAAACGCGAATCAGCAAAATGTCAGCGAAAAAAGTGTTTTAGAAACTTGTGTGTCAAAAGATGAAGATAACACTTATAATGCACAGGCAGTTGAAGAAATGTTTATTTGGCATTAAACGCAGTCGATTAGGGTATCAAGATAGGATCGTTCTTGGCACATAATGCGTATAAAAATCGTAAATCTAGGAGATTCCTAGAGTGTTATTCTGATAATTGTACAAAATGGCATACTCAGTATCTCGTTTTGGGAGAATAAGGACAAAGCGTTATTCTACCAAAACGAAATACAGAGCATGCCATTCTGAACAATTCTCAATGTGCTACCACGGATCTGTCAACCTAAACCTAAACGTCAGTAACGTGTCTCGTTGTTTGAGATGGTATATCGGTTAGATGAATTTCTTTTTACTAACGATTAAATTTCTCGACGGTTTTCAGCTCATCTTAAGTATAATACAAATACCTCTGACGAGAGTTTGCTACGTTTCATATATATATAGCGGGGGAGTAAAGAATAAATTTCTCCTGAGATTAAATATTTCTTCCGCGGGAGACGGATGTTCCGGATGAAGGAAATGGGATCCGTCACACCACCTCCCGTTCCGTCCAACAGGGGGAGAAAATTATCGGGCTCAAGGAAAGAGACAGCGGTGAATGCGTGAGATAAAGAATGTGTCACGGGCATATAAAGGGCGACAGAAACGATATAAGTTAGCCATAATTCATGGCGATGGGCGATACTTCATTGTAACCGATTCACAATAGGATATTACTTTCCCCACGCAAGCACAATAGCTATCTCCGCACGGCGACACGTTATCCATATCCAGGGGGCAATGCACACGCGCACCCCCGGACCCATGGGTTCGTACACGCGCTACTTGCTGGGCGCTCCATGGTGGTTTACACCCAGGAAAACACGAACGGTGCTCTGTAAACACCCAGTTTCAAGTAGCCATTGTGGAAGCGCGCCGCACCTCACTCAATTACTGCCTCGCATAATGTACTCCGTGTATGATTCACGCACTGCTCGAACAAAATGCGCGATACGCCGCCTTAAGGTGAAGTGAAGCTCCCCTCAAAACAGTCGATTCGAATGAGACCCCTTTTTTTTAAGGGAATTGCATCGAACTGTCTGAAACTTTGACACGTGATTTTGTGAACGCCTAAGAATTGTCCTGATACTTTCAAAATTTGGATTTTCGAAGAAAAATTGTTTGACCTAGTCTAGACCAGAATCAAAATGGCGCCGAACTCTCACATGTCGATCAATACACAATTATTGAAGGCTCTGATATTAGAAATGAAAGTGTCAGTGCAAACTCGTGAGCACCTAAGAATTATCCTGATTTTTCAAAATTTGGATTTTTGAACAAAAATTGTTTGACCTAGTCTAGACCAGAATCAAAATGGCGCCGAAATCTCATATTTCGATTAATATACAATTATTGAAGTTCTGATATTAGAAACGAAAGTGTCAGTGCAAAGTCGTGAGCATCTAAGAATTATCCTGACACTTTTAAAATTTGGATTTTCGAAAAAAACTTTTTTGACGTAAACTACACCAGAATCAAAATGTCGTCGAGCTCTCACATATTGATCAGTACACAATTATTGAAGGCTCTGATATTAGAAACGAAAGTGTCAGTGCAAACTCGTGAGCATCTAGGAATTATCCTGACATTTTCAAAATTTGGATTTTTGAAAAAAACTTTTTTGACTTAGACTACACCAGAATCAAAATAGGGTCGAGCTCTCACATATCGATCAATACACAATTATTGAAGGCTCTGATATTAGAAACGAAAGTGTCAGTGCAAACTCGTGAGCACCTAAGAATTATCCTGATACTTTCAAAATTAGGATTTTCGAACAAAAATTGTTTGACCTAGCCTAGACCAGAATCAGAATAGGGTCGAGCTCTCGCATTTCGATCAATACACAATTATTGAAGGCTCTGATATTAGAAACGAAAGTGTCAGTACAAGCTCTCGAGCATCTAAGACTTATCCTGACACTTTAAAAATTTTTATTTTCGAAAAAAACTTTTTTGACTTAGACTACATCAGAATCAAAATGACGTCGAGTTCTCATATTTCGATCAATGTACAATTATTGAAGACTCTGATATTAGGAACGAATGTGTCTGGACTTTTTCCGTTTAAACATTGCTTGGAAATGGTTAATTAGCGATTTATCATTATTTTATTTTCATAGAAGTACGATCATCTTGAGGGTCAGTAGGTTTTATGCTTTTAGTTGGACGCAGCTTTCTCGCTAGCGACACTTTGGGTGGTGATACAATCAGCACATGTTCCCTTTTTTCTCGATTGCGGTATAATTTTGTTAGTCATTCCTCTAGGCTGTACTCTATCATCCTGGAAAAGCGCTTCTCATTTTGTCCAGAAAAAATGCCTTTTTCTTTATGAACTAATAAATCGTCTTTCGGCCGGTAATAGTAGGAAGGTTCAATATCCTCTTAACGGATCGCGATGAACGTCGACATGCGATCACCAGTTGTAAATCCTTACACACACACACACACACGCACACGCACGCACGCATCGAGAAGGTAGTGGACAACCTGCGTTGTTAAAGCATCCCTGATGGGACTTCAACTTCAGCTGTTGGAGCTGAAGAGCTGCCCAGTCATAACGTGCAATCAACACTTTGTGGGGTGGAATGAAAAACCCATAATGGGTGATATGGTAATGTGTTTTCATCCCGCACGAAAATATATAATGTGTAAATATTTTTATTCGTGGGAAAGGACAGGACGGAGTGCACTCAGTTATGTGTACTGATAAACATTAATGTGCTTATACAAGTGATTCAATCTACAAAGTTAGGTAATACAATAAACTTAGTTATCCAAACTGAATACATCATATAAAGTAATATCGGAGTTAAAATGCGGAAAGATGTCCTCAACTTACGCGGTAAATAATACCACAATTTGCGCGGCTTCAAAATGTGGTTATTTTTTTGGTTAAGCTGTTTGAAATAAATATGTGTTTCTAAAACTTAGTATGTACTAGCTTTTATTTCCAATATTTCTTTCCTTTTGTACTGACAGACTTTATTTAGGGGAATTTCATTCGCGCAAGGCGAATCCACGTGGAACGAGTACTCCGTGCAAATTGAGTTGTGTGTGTGTGTTTTGGGACGAGTCGATGTTGTACTTTTCGTGCTACAGTGTCGATGGTGAAGATATGGTGTCCACGGTGGTAGGGTAACGGTGTCAAGACACAATTGTTCCTGATGAGACGTTTAAGAGAGCAACTGAAATATTTAACAGCTCGTAAAACCGCAACTCAAATATGGTAAGAGCGCAGGGTCGTGCGTGCTGAAAGGAGCGATAAATCTGTCGAGCGGTTTCTGAATTAGTTCATTAATGCGAAAAATGAAATATATGGACATTGGGGCAGAATATGGACGCAGTACTGATTGTCCCACTTGGAGATGTCTACGGTTTATGGGCGTGATAAAGTGAACCGGTTGCACTGACAAAACTCCTTCCTGGTCTGTTACTAAAGTAGAGCGTTTGCAGTACATCATGTTTTATAAAAGTTCATAAATGGTGAAAGAGGTAATGCGTCATTGAATTTTTAGATTTTTCGGAAGTACCGTGTGAAAATGTTGTTACAAAACGGTTGGAGCGATGTCTTCCTCTTTTGAAATAAGTCAGATGTGGGAAATAAGGGGAAATATATAAGCCAATATTGAAAGAGTTACAGTAGACAGAAGATTTAATATAATTAATTAATATAATTATAGACGTGTACAGAGAGACTATTTAATACAATTGTAGACGTGTGCAGAAAGATAAACCGCACTGACTAACGGAATTTATGACGCGAAAGAAGAATCGATTAAGAACATTCAATGTTTCTTAACGAGTATAAAATTTAAAAGTTATGCCAAAATATTTTAACTTAAATAATACACCCTATCATAAACATACACTATTTACATAAAAACACGTAACTCTTCAAAAAGCGCATGAGTAATCATTGAAAAACGTTGATTATTAATTATTATAGGTTACAGGTTATTATCACTAATTAATCTGTGATAGGTAATAATTGAGTAAAAATTTGTACAGCTTAGAGCGCCGCCTGAATCATCGGGAGTAACCATTAAAAAACGTTGATTATTAATTATTCTTGGTTACAGGTTATTAATTATCACTGATTAATCCTATTTCTTAGGGACGATTGAAAATTCTTCAGTTAAATTTCCCAACTAACGACGCAAAAAACCATCGTCCATCGCTGCTGACAAATTACATTCACCCAATTTTCACGAATCTGTCTGAATACAAAGACAAATTGTATTAAAAGAAACGAAATAAGAAGAATCGTATAAAAGTGAAATAAAATATACTTTCCTTTTTCACAAAATCGTTACTATTAACATCTTTATTAAATGCTCCGACTTTGTAATGGTTAATGATTGAGTAAAAATTTGTACATGCTCAGAGCCCAGCCTGAATCATCGGAGAGTCTAATCATGACAAATACACTCTCCTCTCATCGTGCACTAAAATACAATTAACGCGTTATTATTATTCAACAGCTTGTGTGCACACGATAGAGATGATGTATTATTGTTCGTTGCCGCAGAAGTGGGAAGGGAGCGTTATTAATTCGCATTAGTTTAATAGGAACGCCAAGGGACCGTGTGGAGAATAAGGTCACGCCAGAAAGTGAGTAATGAGTGCTGTTTATCTTCGCGAAGTAACTAGCAGTGTTCGTGTAATGGAAGCATTCATCAGCGCGATTCCGCATCGCCTTTACATTCGCATTTTTTAAGGCCTACGACGATTTTACATCATATCCACCCAGCACAACGATATTCTCATAGCAGTTGATTTAGATAATGACGACAGCCTGACAAATACTCCACTTCATTTTTCTCCACCGGGAGAAAGAATTAATTTACCAAACGCAATGCGAACAGAATTAGAATAATGGCAGTTGTTTCACAGAATATTTGTGTTGCAATCAAATGCAATTCTCTTTTATCCCATGAAAATCATTATTCTGCGGGTTTAGGTGGTAGACACGAAAACCGCAACATTCCCTGCATTAAATTAATAATTTACATCCACGTATGTCTGAAGATTATTAAAAATTGAAAGTAAACTGCAAATACGGCATAACAAAGACATGGTAAAAAAAATAGTGCCATCTCTCTAGGGGATGAATTTTGATGGCGCAAAAGGTCTAAAGGCTTAAACAAAATTAAAAATTTATGCCATTTTGTTCTTGAGAAAACACATACATTCTTTGGCGAATTACAAAATACGGTCAGTAGCAGTGCATTTATTATCTATCTATTGGTGCAAACATTTGTCATGATAATGACGAATTTGTAACTGAGCTACGGTGTTTCCAACCCCATCCATATGGTTTCTCATCTTTTTAACTAAGTCCCCTATTTATGAATCTTTCATAAGACATGCTGCGGATTTTATCACAGAAGTAAAGTGTAGTAATCCGTATTGACAAAGACTGAACTTAAAATTTTTTACTTCTACCATACATATTTGTTAGTATTTTTGTGTGGTTCTTATTTGTTATTATCATATTAACGTTGCGCTATTGATCTTTCGGTGTATTGAACATTCTGAGGGTTTGGTACGGTATTCTATGTCTGAGTCTGAATGGTAAATTATTGCTCCTTATATCAACTATACATTCTGTAAGCTCATTGCCCTTCAATCTATTTTCGTAGAATGTGTTTCCAAGTTCATGGATGACATCATTGATATACTTAATATTAGCAGTCTCATGAAGTTCAGTAATTCTAACGTATCTACTTACGTTTAGTATTAACCCGAGGCACTTATTTTGAAATACTTATAGGCAATGTATAGTAGTTCGAGCCGCACTGCACCAGACGGGTGCTGCACATAACATTATTGGTCTGATTATCGTTACATAAATTAATTTCATGTTGGGTGTTGAAAGTAGAGAGTTCTTCATCATAAGTGGGTAAAGTTTCCATTGAATTCCGTATGTTTTTCGTAACGCTTCCTTTATGTTCCTATGGAACGTTAGGATTTAAGTGCACTCCTAAGTATCTTACCGAATTTCTCTGTATTATTTTATGGCCATATACCGAAATGCGTTGGAATATGGTCATATCTTTGGATTTTTTAGCAAATACAATAACTTCGGTCTTGGCAACGTTAAGCGTTATTTTCCACAGGGAGTAGGACCGCTCCAACAAATTCATGTGAATTTGAATCTGTTTTGCTGCAACCACTGCAGCGAATGAGTGACAATATATGGCTGTATCGTCTGCGAATAAGGTTGTTTTTGCTTGAGGAAATGTTGGCAGATCATTAATGGACATGTTAAATAAGGTTGGTCCTACTACTGATCCCTGTGGTACTCCGGCCGCAGTGCCACATCTTTACGAGAACCGGTGTATCGACGCGTCTTAAGGTGAAGTGAAACACGTCGAGGAACTTAATCGACGTCGATAAAGCAGATTTTTCTAAATGCCTTCATTGCCGACGTTCGTTTTTATGTCGACAGTTGGGTTGAATTATATTGGGTATTGTACTAAATGGCATACTCCATCTGTCGTTTTCGTACAATAATTATCAAGAAATCGAAGCAAAACTCCAGAAATCCTCTGAATTCATGCTTTCTGGGGCCCTAATTGACTGCGGAGGGACTCCCTACGCTATCTGTGATTTCCAGGTCAATTAAATTTTCACTCCAAGACCTCGTATTACCATCGTTTTGGCATAGAAGCGCATACAACACTTTTTTTGCCTTTATCCCGTTCAAATGCGAGTTTATCGATTACCAGAATGTTCTAAATTATCGTAAAATTGTCCTGACCCTTTCGATTCTCATATCAGAGCCTTCGATAATTGTATATTGATCGAAATATGAGAGCTCGACGCCATTTTGGTTCTGGTCTGGGCTGAGTAAAAAAATTTTGTTAAAAAATCCAAATTTTGAATGTGTCAGGACAATTCTTAGATGATCAGGAGTGATGTGCCAAAGTTTCGGACAGTTCGGTCTAATACCCTTAAAAAAAAGTGTTGTATTCGAATCGACTGATCTGAAGGGTGTTTCACTTCACCTTAAGTGTTGACTAAAGGCAATCGGTTCTAAACGAAAGAAATTGTTCTTACTTATTTCCGAGTGAATAGTCCCTCGGATCAGCCGGTAGTTGCCGAAACCGAAGGTTGGAAATTTGGGCTCCACTAGGCGAGATGTAGCGGGAGAGCCGCGAGTTAATTAATGGAATCGCGCGTGCCCAAACCTTGGCGAAAGCAGCGCGGATCAGCACAGAGCAGCCTCGAGCAGCTCGGCCCGGTGCGATGGAGCTCGCTTATCGCCCGGGGAGGTTCCGTTTCGTTTCGTGATCCTCGGCGATTCCAGTTTGCGGCGCCGCAAGCCATCCGGCACGAAGTACCCGCGAACCGAGAAGAGGGAGGAGCAGAAGAAACCGCAACGCCGCCTAGCGGCCGGCACCAATTTCGTAATACGCCCGTAAAGAGTACCTACCAGGCACGAAGATCACTTTTGCCCCGCGAACAATTGCCGAGGAAACGAACGTGGCGGAAATTGCGGGCCGAATCTTTAAGTGACCCGGCCCTCTCGTTGCCCGTGGAAAACCCTTCGATTTCGCGAAAGTGCGTTTACGAGCCTTCTCATTTCGAGGATTGACGTCAGCATCCGTGTGGGCCGCACGGCAGCCACACCAGCGCCACACGGAGGGCTCCACACACAGCGCGCGCCCAGCGAGGCAGCCGTGTTATTACCGTCTTTTCGCAGTCCGCGGCCGTGTAATTATGATTTTATTTTTATGGACATAAATTACCCGGCCTGCCTAGCTGTGTCATTATATGGCATTTTAATTCAAGGCTGTAGACATAATGGTAACCCAAGTCTTGGGCTGACTGCTCACCTGCCGGAGAGGGGCACTTCTCGTAAGTACTTATACGCCGCTTCCCTTACTTTACCGCTCCTCCGCTCTAGTTTCCTCACCTTAGCCATCAACCTCCGAGGAATATCTTATGACCTATACTCCATTCATCGTGAGCTGGATTTGGGACGACAATGGAATCTCACGAATTGTTGGTCAGGGATACAAGGAAATGCTATTTGGTTCCAGCGCTGTGATGAAATCGTGTGGAATGAAGGTACTTAGGTAATTTTTTTCCCATCAGAGCGGCCGACGGTTGTTAAACGTCGTTTTCTGGGCAAAAAGTGGAAAAGGAATGTAGCGAGTGTGGTTATGGCTGAAATAACTGAAACAAATGTGACTGCCTTCGACTGTGGTATCGGTCTTTGGTTTGAATTCTGGGATTTTTACTTCTGCTGGCGGAGAACCATGTTAAACGGCAAGGCTATTACGCTACAACAGTTCCTAGACATAAAAATAACATTAAATTTAGTAATCATAATGCTGTGCTATTCCAGAAATCGAATTACTAAAATATGTAAGTGTGGAGCTCACAATTTCTAAGTAGAAGACGTCGTTAATCTTGGATATTATTTCCTTTAAGATACAATGTTGCTATGTTAGGTATTTTATTGTGGAGATGTTGGCTTATTTAACGAAGTTTGTTCACCAGAGTTTCACGCACCCGACGCCACGTCTGAGTTCATGGTCTCCTAACTGGAAGATTCTGTGTACAACAACTATGTACCACGGTTAAAGCATGAGCAAGTTACCGTATGTACCGTAATTAGTTACAAATCATCATTCCAGAGTCCTTCTTTTGTTGCAAAGTCTAGAAGTAGATTGCGTTAGGAAAAGGCCCGTTTCAAACTAAAATTACACCCTCGCTGAAACAAATTGTTTTGCTTCACCAATTATTTGGCATTTAGGAAGTACCCGACTGTTAGGAAAGATATATGCAAATATAACACCTTACCGGAGAGCTGTTATACGTATAGATTTAATACCCAACCAGATATAATTGAATAAACACCTACATGAAGATATTTCTATTATGTAGGTTGAGGAATAAGTTCCCGCCATTTTCAACGTAATCTAACGTAATTAAAACGGCGGAAACTTATTTCTCAACCTAATAGTTTGACACCCACCCAAAGATAACTGACGAAACGGCGACAAATGATCATACCTGGTCCGAAGAAAAGAGAACGACGTTTGGAGAAACAATTCTAGGAGAAGGGCTGATCCCATTTATTGACGCTGATTTGGCTCAATACAAAAGCAGCAAAACATGAGACGGTGAATATATAATTGGGAATTGAATTTAATCTCTGAACGTTTGCAATTGAATTTTATTCGAGCCTTCTTCATTACTCTATCTAGACATAACTACGACTATCTCAGCGCACATCTATTAGCATTTCGAGCCACTTACGTCATTTGGCGCAATAGAAAAGAAAAAGAGTATTGCTTGATGTAAAGCAGAGTTACGGGGATAATTAATCCAGAAATAAGGTAAAAGTCTACTGGCAGTAACCAGCTCCGAGCAAAAGTCCGTGGGCGCGGACCGATTCGCTGCCATCATCGCGCATCGGCTACCTTATTGCCTTCGAGTCGCCTTCATCCGGAAAGCCCATAATTATGATTATTTATTATATCTCGTCCTGCAATCAACTCCGTACATCTTCCTCGGGAATCCATTCGTATGTAAAACTTTGATGTCAAGGATAATGCCGCGGACCTGACGGTCGCTTCCTTGATGTGCTTAATGAGCGAGGAACTGTACCCAACATTTTTGTTCGCGCTACACATATTAAGGTGAAGTGAAACATCCTTCAAATCAGTCGATTCGAATACAACACTTTTTTTTAAGGGTATTAGACCAAACTGTCCGAAACTTTGACACGTCACTCCTGATCATCTAAGAATTGTCCTGACACATTCAAAATTTGGATTTTTCAAACAAATTTTTTAACTCAGTCCAGACCAGAACCAAAATGGCGTCGCGCTCTCATATTTCGATCAATATAGAATTATTGAAGGCTCTGATATGAGAATCGAAAGGGTCAGGACAATTTTACGACAATTTAGAACACTCTGGTAATCGATAAACTCGCATTTGAACGGGGTAAAGGCAAAAAAAGTGTTGTATGCGTTTCTTTGCTAAAACGATGTTAATACGAGGTCTCGGAGTGAAAATTTAATTGACCTGGAAATCACAGATGGCGCAAGGGGTTCCTCCGCAGTGAATTAGGGCCCCAGAAGGCATGAATCCAGAGGATTTCTGGAGTTTTACTTCGATTTCTTTATAATTGTTGTACGAAAACGATAGGTGGAATATGCCATTTGGTACAATACCCAATATAATTCGACCCAGCTGTCAATATAAGAACGAACGTCGGCAACGTAGGCATTTAGAAAAATCTTCTTTATCGACGTTGATCAAGTTCCTCGACGTGTTTCACTTCACCTTAATGATTCCAGATCGTTGGAAAACTGTTGTATCTACTACTTTGTTATCATGACCTACTATAAGCTAGACTACGACTTTTGTAATAGTTGGTTCTCGTTTGAAGTATTGAAAGACCATGAACAGACGGAAGTCCGGCATTGTGCTGAACAATTTAAGCGTGGTTTTGCACCCTGAGCTAGCGAAACGTCAAGAAAAACAAATTCATTTTTTTTTGTATTAAATGTTGAGATTCTTTTTCGCACCTATGTCTCGATGTTTAGGCTTGTACATAAATTAGTGTCTGTATTCTTTGGATTTAGAATGTCACAACACTTCGGATATTAATCTGCTTACTAATTTCAAATATTGAATACTGCTCAAGATCCTATTTTAAAAAGGACGTTGATGTTAATTTCATGTATCACGCTTATTTCATATCAATGTTTTAACTTCGCGTTTGACAACTATTTCCTATTGGTACTTGGATCGTTCTCCTTTCTTTTAAAGAAAAAGATGCGCGTAGTATCAATCCTTTCCGTTTAGTTTGACTGGACTAGACGTTCTGGTTTCGTATTTCTTAATTCAATGACAAGCCAAATTCAGTTTTAAATAAAAACTAATGCAAGGATCGAACTAGTGGTAATCATTTTAATACTTGCATAACATCTAAACCAAATTTTCTTATAAGATAAGCTGTCAAGGTATACAAGTGACATTTAATGCAACGCAGAACGAGTTCACGTTAACGAGCATTGATTTTTCCCGATTTCTATCGAAAGAGGTCAATGAATCTCGTACATATTAAATTAAATTGAAAAGGATATACTAAATAAAAATTAATACATATCATTTTCAGCCACAAAGTACGAATGTTCAAGCGCAGATTTGGTCTCATAGCTTAAGTATCTGCCGATTTTTTATTCCCTAAAATGTGTTTTATATCTCATATGACTACGATAGGCCACATCACTAACAAGGAAGGTATCCCAGGTCGATCTCTCCGATTTGATTTCTTATATAATATGTTATAGTAGACTAAAAACTAAGCGACACGTATTTTCTCTTATCTGCCATTAAACACTTTAAGGGGGTGTAACCACCTTCGTAACCACTTTCGTTTAATAAAGGCCGGTGCAAAATGAGAATTTTACAATGGCTGTTTAAATTTATCTACTCGAAGGAAGCAAGATCACGTTACACGTGAGATATTAATTACATCTTTAAATATCACTTAGGAAATTATTTCCAGATAAAACATGCAGAGCATACGTTTAGTTACAGCTAAACGTCACAGGTGGCGACGTTGGTCCGTCAAAATATAAACCGTGATGAATTCACGGGATTTCGACAGTTTTACATCGAACTTTTTGTTATTACTTTATCGAAATGACATATGGAACGCTTCAGATCGAATAATTCTCAACGTAGACTGCAAAAGACTTCGACGTAAATATAAATGTCGGTAAAGGGACGCGCAGGCTTATGTTACTACTTGGATATTCAAAACGGCATTACCACCAAAAAGGGTATAAATGATTTTGAATTAATCGACGTTGATTAAATTTCGCAGCGCCTTTCATGTCACTTTAACGATTGAGACGAGGATCAATGCGTGTTATAAACTGCTTGAAAAGTGATTAGTATAGAGTTAAACTATTTGAAAAAGGATAAGTAAATTTGATAGTCAATATACTTAGAAAATATAAGTAGTCTGATTTATATTCACATTCATCCATCCATTCATCCATATATCCATTTATATAGAAAGTAAAGCCCTAATAGGAGATATGGTCCGCCTATCCCAGGTTTTCTCAAGTAGTCCATCTATCCCAATTGTCGGGGATAGATGGACCAGTTTCCCGTCCAGGCAAACAACGCTACTGGCATGCCATTTTAGGTCAAGATTGTACTTAAGTATACACTTGAGTTATAGGATTGATCTTACGTTGAAATTATTTAAACTAACTTAACCACATATCAAATAAATCCAGTATAAAATATTTTTCAACTCACCAAAAGAAATAAACAAAGTTTTCTTCTAAAATACGCATAAAACTCATGAGCAAAACTAAGCGTAGTTCTGTCTACTCAAGAAGAACAACTTCAGACAACGACTGCAGCACTGCTGTGACACCCCAGCCAAATATTCGACTAGTCCGTCTATACCGGTGGTCCATATATCCCGGACTTACCCTAAATCTTTCATGATCCGGACTGAAACGTGGAATGAGGTACGTGGAAATGTTGAAAGAAACGAAAGTTCCACTTAAGGAAGTAAGCCGGATTATTCAATCAAAAGCTCACTTCCGGGAATTGGATAATAAGTTAAGTTACATCGAACGAACGAGTGTGGCGGGAGCGACGGCTTGATCCCTTTTTATTAACGAACGAAACGTGGATCAACATGTACAACAATCTTAACGTAAATTAAGGGGGTGTGAAAATGGCATCTGAGCAATCAATCGTTCTTCAAACTTTTCTCCAAACTGGATGTACCGAATCGATTTCAAGCTTTGCAACGTGAATGTGGAGTAATTTGCAACGAGAATGTGGAATAAGAAATGTCCTGACAGTCATGAAATGTCATCTTTTATAAAAAAAATTATTAGAATGCCTGTAAATGAATTTTTTAAAAACTAAAGTATCATGGGCGTTAGGACTTTTATTACAGCCTATATATTCGTATTTTAACGTACGAAACGATTTGGTATTCCCAATTTCGAGAAAAGTTTTATGAACAAGATCTCTTTGACGCGACTTTCACATCCCCTTAATGATAGAATTAAGATGTAGCCGGGCTTTTACGCTTTTATGAGTTTACGACTGACCTGTGACCGGTGACATGGTGAAGGTTCTTGATCAGAGCCCAAATAAATATTTTGAAATTATGATAGGAACTCGGTAAGCGGAGAAGCTGAAGCAAACGGAAGCTGCACTTATGGAGGCAAGCGAATTCATTTTATCCAAGCGAAAGACCACTTCCGGGAACTAGGTACCTTGTTAAACTTCGTTGCAAGCGCAAATGCCGCCGCGTAATAAGTTTTCATTAATAACTGAAACGATGATCAACGTTTACATGGTCGGACAAAAATTCCCATAACGTCTTCAAACGTCTTAAAATCAAACTTCTTTCCCCTCTGTATGGCAATAATTGTAACATGAAATCGAGACAACTTATCTTGTAAACCTTTTCGAACCAACGTGCGTCCTGTAACCAATAACCTCATGAATATTTCCGATGAAGACCGAAATAAATGTTTCCAACTGAAACGCGGAACGCAGCAAATGGAAATGCTAAAATAAACGAAAGCTCCACTTGTGGATGCAAGCGGGCACATTTTACCCAAGCTAAAGACCACTTCCGGGAACTAGGTACCTTGTTAAGTTTCGTTGAAAGCGCAAATGCCGCCGCGTGATGAGTTTTCATTAATAGGTGAAACGATAATCAACGTTTATATGGTCTGACATAAATTCCCATACAGTCTGCAAACGTTTTAAAATCAAACTTCTTTCCCCCTCTGTATAGTAATAATTGTAACATGAATTCAAGACAACCTATCTCGCAAACCTTTTTGAAGCAACGTGCGACCTGTAACCAATAACCTCATGAATATTTCTGATGAAGACCCAAATAAATGTTTCGCAGTTCGAACTGAAATGCGGAACGTGGCAAATGGAAATGCTAAAATAAACAAAAGCTCCCCTTATGGATGCAAGTGGGCACATTTTACCTAAGCGAAGGTCCACTTCCGGGAACCAGATACCTTGTTAAGTTTTATTGCAAGCGCAAATGCCGCCGCGTGATGAGTTTTCATTAATAGGTGAAACGATGATCAACGTTTATATGGTCTGACATAAATTCCCATACAGTCTGCAAACGTTTTAAAATCAAACTTTTCCCCTCTGTATAGTAATAATTGCTATCTTGCTAACCTTTTCGAACCAACGTGCGACCTGTAACCAATAACCTCATGAATATTTCCGATGAAGACCGAAATAAATGTTTCGAACTGAAACGCGGAACGCGGCAAATGGAAATGCTAAAATAAACGAAAGCTCCACTTGAGGATGCAAGTGGGCACATTTTGCCGATGCGAAGGGCCACTTCCGGGAACCAGGTAACTGGTTAAGTTACGTCGAAAGACTCGGTGCGGCGGGAGCGAAGGCCCGATCACTTTTTATTAACGAACGGGACGAGGATCAACACGTATGGTAGCCGGTAATACTTAATGTTACGAGCGCCAGGGTAGAGCGGCGAACTGTCAGCCCGCCGCCGCGCTGTCAGTCTCCTGTCTGGTTGCTGTCTGTCTGTCTGTCTGTCATTCACTCGCTCGTTCGCTCATTCGCCCGTCCCAACCCGTTTCGAAGCCGACTCGTTGGATCTCTCTTTCACTCTTTCGTGACTGGTATTCGAACCCGTTGGCCGCGATGTGGGGACGCAGCTGAAAATATTATTCCGCACCACGATCCCGCCCCAACATATGCGTTGTCTTGGGCAAGAAAAGTTTCTTCGCAAAAACGCCCATCGCTAACGACTCTTCTTGGCAGACAGAGATTCTCTGGATCTGATCGCAACCCTAACTTCAAGGGATCTCTAAGGTTCGGCAAGTTTTCAGGGCCAAGACTCGGGGCAGGTACCGAGAGGACTCCTTTGATTTTCCAAAAGATTTTCCAGGTTCTCTTAAAACGGAAAAGAGAGTTCTTTATGGATTAATTGTTCTCGAGGACATTAATTGAAGGGACCTGTATTGTACTTCATACGCGATTGTAGCGCTCAAAGGGCTGTTCACTTGAAAATCGGTGAAAATTATTTCCTGCTTTAAGAGCCGATTGTCTTTGATTTTATATCATAAATAACAATGCGATTCGGTAATAAGTGACGTTCGGCCTTAAAATTGTGATTGTATTCGGTAATTTTCAACGACTTCCTGTGATTTCTGCTTGGGATTTCCAACTTATTTCCAGATGATTTCAAGAGCTAGAATCCATGATTTCCTGAGTGAATATCCTCATCGGTAGCGCTACTGTAGGAAGAAGAACTTGAAGTGTATTGGAATTGTGCCCACGAAAACATTGATATTAAAGAATTGCGTCTTCTATGTACCAAGCTCTCCAAACTCCATAAATTAGTATTGTTGGAAATAGCCGAGATTATCAGGAATAATGTCCTTTATTCAACGAAGATGCCAACCAGGCAAAGCAGATGCCAAGTAACTCGGTGCTTTTGTATAGTCGGAGGGCCTATTCACTTGGAAATCAATGAAAACGATTTCCTTCTTTGAGAGCAGACTGCCTTTGATTTCATATGATATGCAACAATGCGATTCGGTAATAAATGACATGTCTTAAAATTGTATCAGTGTTTTCGTGATTTCCAACGATTTCTGATGATTTCTGCTTGCGATTTCCAGATGATCTCAAGATGATTTCCAACGATTTCCAATGATTTCTGCTTGCGATTTCCAACTGATTTCCAGACGATTTGAAGAGCTAACATCCATGATTTTCTAAATGAATAACCCCTTGGTTGCGCTTCTTCGGGAAGAAGGACTTACAGTATACTGGAACTATATCCACGAAACCATTGATATTAAAGAATTGCGTCTTCTATGGACCAAGCTCTCCAAACCCCATAAATTAGTATTGTTGGAAATAGCCGAGACTATTAGCAATGATGTCCTTTATTCAACGAAGATGCCAACTGGACAAGGCGGTTGCCAAGTAACTTGCTGCTTTTGACAGTCTCCTAGTTGTGGCTAGGAGACTAACATTCGACAGTATACTGGAACTATATCCACGAAACCATTGATATTAAAGAATTGCATCTTCTATGGACCAAGCTCTCCAAACCCCATAAATTAGTATTATTGGAAATAGCCGAGATTATTAGCAATGATGTCCTTTATTCAACGAAGATGCCAACTACACAAGGCGGTTGCCAAGTAACTTGCTGCTTTTGACAGTCTCCTAGTTGTGGCTAGGAGACTAACATTCGACAGTATACTGGAACTATATCCACGAAACCATTGATATTAAAGAATTGCATCTTCTATGGACCAAGCTCTCCAAACCCCATAAATTAGTATTATTGGAAATAGCCGAGATTATTAGCAATGATGTCCTTTATTCAACGAAGATGCCAACTACACAAGGCGGTTGCCAAGTAACTTGCTGCTTTTGACAGTCTCCTAGTTGTGGCTAGGAGACTAACATTCGATAGTACACTGGAACTATATCCACGAAACCATTGATATTAAAGAATTGCATCTTCTATGGACCAAGCTGTCCAAACCCTATAAATCAGTATTGTTGGAAATAGCCGAGACTATTAGCAATGATCTCCTTTATTCAACGAAAATGCCAACTAGACAAGGCGGTTGCCAAGTAACTTGCTGCTTTTGACAGTCTCCTAGTTGTGGCTAAGAGACTAACATTCGACATTTTATAGAGAAGCGCGTACATGGCAATATATTACAGTAACTATTCAAATCAACAAAAAAGATAAGTCTAGCCTCAAATACAGAAAAATTGTTTGTGATACCTGATATATGATTTGCGATACATGAGCAGTCACTTTTTCGGTTACCATGACCGTCGACAAAACAAGCCTTCATATTATTGCAGTTTGAAAATTCGTCGTTGCAAATATTCACGCTATCGTGACACAGATCGATTGTGTATAACATAAACCTCACGTAACAATGATGTTTACTTAACCTGGCATCGTTTCCTCCAAGCGGAGTTCACAACATGTTAACAAACTTCATAACGCAATCGCCTCCAACTCTCTCTGAGTTAAAACATTATTACGTAGGTATTTCGTGTTTGCTAGCGGAACAATTAGAGGCACATTCTGTATTTCTTAATTCTGAAGATAGAATTATCTAGTGATGTAAGGTATTTAATCCCGCATACATTTTGTATACGCGTAATCCTGCGCACATTATGCTGCCCACGAGAAGCTCTTAATGATCTAATAACACGCCGGCAACATAAATTGTGCGTGTCCATTACATATTATCAGCATGCAGTGATCGGCACTTACACAACTGATATTTCAAATGCAGGGGACGTTTAAGAACCAGCCCGTTCCACGAGCTATATAATTATAACATGACGAAAGAAGGAAACTTTGTTGTTCAAGTTTAGCTCATTTTTACCTTCGCTGATTTACGGTTCATAGCAATTATATGCATTACAAATTATTACGCGATATGCGACCTAATGAATCATTGAGGAAAACAAGATACCACTGAACGCTAAAAGTTCACACACGGTCATGTAAACAAGCTGCTTAAACGAAATCTGCAATTCTATACATTCCTCACCGAGCAGTTCCATAATTAACATAATTTGTAACGTGCCATTCATCGCGCAGCGTGGGAAATGAACGTAGGAAGAATTATCATAATCCTGAAAAGTAGCACTTAACAATGCCGGACGTCGTCCCCTGAAATTTACACCAGCGAGACGCGTTAATTTATTCCTCAGCTGTAAACAACTTTTATTACTTTCGGAATTACCGTCCCTATCGTGGATTTCTTGAAAAAATCCTATGAATAACTAACACGATTTGAGCAACGATTATTCTTTCATACACCGCGGTAATGTTATTACCGTCTCGTAGGGAATTAATTAAAACGGAGTTATTTCCTTATCAAAGCAAAAGTTGGGAAAGGTAGTTACCGCATGTGCAGCGAATGGCGTTAGAAAATAAGGCGTGCCCAGGAGCAGATTAGTATCAAATACTTTAGTCTGCACCCTAACGTGGTCTTCACGTTCCCCCTTCTGGGAATACTGCGAACGCCGTCAGTCATTTCTGTCAGGAGAAAAAAAAAAGAAAGAATTAATAGTTTCCAGCCACGCGAAATGTATATAACTACGTCGAACATCCTAATCGACGCGCCGCATCGGCTTGCGTGTCCGATCGATATCTCTCTATCGCGAGAAGGAAATTTCAGAACCCTGCCGAAAGGAAACTGATATTTTCCGCCTTCCACGCCTTCGAGGGACACTCTTTAATGATGATCGTTTGTCTCGAATAGACGCACACATGGAAAAATGCATTTTCGACAGAAATTGTTTCTTGTTCAAGCCAGCACGTTAACGGCGTTCACCACCAGGGTGGGGACGACGACTTCCACCGCTAGATGGCGTTAGCATCGAATTTGGGGGAGCTAACCGAAACGTACTTTCTCGCTCGGATAAGTAAGACGCGACGCACCATGGGCGGTGTTTAGGGACGGTTAAAAAATATGTGCATGCCTTACACACTCCACTACCATATAGAACTCATGCAACGTCTAGACGACTCTGACTTTACGTCGAAGCGGGGGTGTCACCCGGACGCTCGCACCTGCCAGTTGACACTCCGCCTAGATTTGCCAACGGTTGTTAAGAGGATATTATCGTCTAGAACGCAGCAGACGCGCAGGGCGCGTTTCTCGCATTGCTCAACGCTACGAGTTTCTCGCTCAAAAGTGTATTTGACTCGAAACTCTACCAAGTTTCTTGACTTACAAGGAAACATTCCCAAGTGTCCACCTCCGATCTTATTGAGTTTCATATATGTTGAAGAACACAATAATCTAAGAGGCACGTGTTTTTTTATATCTGCAATGGTCCATATTTAAGGGGTGAAACAACCCCCCAAAGTTTAGCGAAAAATCGGTTTTTTAAATATTTTTCGTAGGAGCAGTGGAGGGATTTCGACGAAACTTTGCATAAACGTATTCTGTATAAGGACGGTGACAACACAATATTGTTCAGCAATGTTGCACCCCCTCAAGGGGGTGAACTACCCTTCAGGTGACATTTTTTTGTAATATCCATTAAACAAGCACTCCTACTTAAGATCCACTTACGCGATGTGATTGCTCGCAAAAAATTAAGAAATACGTGTTTTTTGCTTGAAAAATGTATTTGGCTCGAAACTCTACCAAGTCTTTTGACTCTGTAACGTCTCGCTCAAACTCAACGCGCAGGGCGCATTTCTCGCATCGCTCAACGCTACGAGTTTCTCCCTCAAAAATGTATTTGGCTCGAAACTCTACCGAATTTCTTGATAAGATCAAAGGCTATCAGTTCTCAAAGAAGAAAATCGTTTTCACTGATTTCCAAGTGAATAGCCTCTCGGTCTCAGCAGTTCCACGTAAAGAATTTATCATAAACTTCCACTAGTGATAAATGTAATGTCTATCAATAACAATTGAAGCGCTTCAAAACAATTCCTGTTTATCATTAATAAGTACACTTGGGTGTTTGCTCATTTGTTGTATGCTCGTGATGACTTTTAGAGCCCTTCAAAACAGCTATATCATTGCGTGCTTATTGCCTGATCCGAAATAATTAATTTGCTCAAAGGCTGCGAATTTTACGTAATGGAGGGGATTGTGCACCGCTGCTGTAATCCCCATCTGTCCAATGCAGCGAATAATGAACTGAATTTTGCATGAGTGTGATGTCACGCATGTGCAGCTACATCGAATCACGTGACA
Organism: Orussus abietinus; assembly: GCF_000612105.2. Taxonomy (NCBI): domain Eukaryota; kingdom Metazoa; phylum Arthropoda; class Insecta; order Hymenoptera; family Orussidae; genus Orussus; species Orussus abietinus. Next base: position 189,020 of record NW_019394362.1, on the reverse strand, counting down.
CTAACTGCGACAGTATGTCATCGACGAAATGTCACCCAGATCGGCCACGAACACAGAACATCATCACCCGGTAGGGTCGTAACACATTCAATACATGTACCAGTCCCTCATCCGATGACCATTTTGAATTATGCCGCAGAAGGAAGATCAGATGCAACATTGGTAGCCATCCGCGATGCGCATATGAAGCCATGCCTGAAACAGGAAGTTCTTTGTCATGGATATAACAAACGGACCTATTCAAAAGTATTTAGCAGGAAGTGTTTGGTTATCTAGCGATGCAAACGGCTATACGGATCAGACGTTGAATTCCTGTGAATTAATGAAATATACGACACATCGGCAATCATACGGATGGACTTTGGAAAACCCCAACAACTTGAGAATCTAATTTGCAATATATTATTAAAAGACTGTAACGAATACAAAAATAAGTTTACTATTAGAACGATTTCTATTGAAATTAAAATAGAAATTAATTTGCGGTTATAGAGATTGGAACAACCATTTTACAATGAAAACGTTCTCGATGAAAAATTCTCACGTCGAGTTCGAGCACACATAAGTAAGCTTCACGTTTGGTTATATTATTACACAGTACTATTACGGCGTTATCGTTATGAAGTTTTACTATTAATATGTTAAGAATTATTGATTTCGGAGCAAATTTAAAAGAAATTTTAGTAGCATAGAGAAGTGAAGGGTTTCTGGGTAATATCTGCTTATGAGCCGCTCAGTGCACACATTGATTAACTCCATAAAACAAAAAGTTGAGAAATGCGATGAAGTAATGTAGATTCTTTTTTAAAATTCCTATTATAATATAACTTCAAATATATAACGTAGAATACATAAATACAGTTATAGTTTTCATCTAACGGTATATAAAATTAATAAGAAAGAATAGCCAAAAAATAATCGTCTGCATTTTATATCGACAAATGTTTTTGCGGGTATTAAATTTCAACCCCTATTCCTGTATGCCAAACCTTTTGTTCCGTTATGCTTTTGTAAATTTCGTGCCTATTTATCAGGATTACGACTTCTTTTCCTCCCAATCGATGTGTTTTTTGGGGAATTTGTACCGTTGCAATCGGATGAATCCGAGAAACACGATAAACGTCTTCTTGCCCCAGACTTTCTACTGATAAATCATATTGAAGAATCATCCCTGCTTTCCACATCCACATTGTTATTAGTTTCACTCATCTTGATTATAACGGTATAATATTTAATTCTTTAAAAACAATCAGGGAGTAATGTTGAAAAGACCAAAAAATATGTAGTCCGTGTAATATTTGTTAAGTATACGGTAACATTCAGCGTGAGAGATCACTGTTATACTAACTACCGTCTGCATTGCGCTTCTTTCTATCCGTTTGCTGAAGCGATTTTATTACTCATATTGTTGAAAGGGGGAAAGCATCTTCGGCTGTTTAAAAAAAAAAGCGTCGATGTACGGCCGCAACAGATACTCCGATAATACTATCCTGCCCCTGGCATCTGGGATTCGTCTACGATTTACATTAGAGTATGGAGTTAATCAAAATGGTTTCTGAAATAAATGACTTATTATTCAATTCCCAAAAAAATGTTGCCGTTTAATGGTGTTAATCTCTATTAATCAGGAAAGATATTATAAATATAAAAAGTTACGACTATACCAAGTGCTTTGACACCTAAATTTAAGATTTTTTAAAAAGTGGAGTTAGTCGATGTGTGCACTGAGCGGCTCATATGTTGGCGTATGGACAAAGCAATTTTGTATAACGTGACTGATTTTCAGCGGACAATATAATGCAGAAGTCGCGTGCAAACTTATCTGGTAAATCATGGGCTTTGACCGAACGACACCTATGCGATCCACAATCATTATCATACGCATCAATGCATATATCCGGCGCATGCTTCTCGGCCAGACAGGTTATGGGCTGACGTTGGACTGTGGTTAGGGCGGTAATGTTCCACGACTTATTACACTTCTAAATCGTTATTTTAAACAAGTACATGGTTAAACTGAATGATGTTCCGTTTATAAAAACTAGAGTTTGAGCTTTTCGAGTGGCTTGAACATCATGACACCTAGGAGAGTCGGTATGAAGTATGGTAATCCATAGCTTTAGCCTCTGTGGGTGCTAATTGTAAGTTAAGATTATATCCTTTAAGTCTAATAGATAAGGATCATCTCCATTCACGGATCTAATCACACATTTGGGTTCTTATTTAACCCTAACAGCGGAGATTCGTTCAATCTATTTCAGATGATGTTCTTTACTGTGCGTTGGCGACACCTCCCGGGTTGTGTCAAGGTTTCTACTCTCTACAAATGTGTGCTAGGGTGGGATTATATTCTTTAAGGCTAGTAGGTAAGAATCGTTTATATTTGTTGATCTAATCACACATTTGGGTTCTTATATAACCCTAACATCGGAGGTTCGTTCAATCTATTTCAGATGACGTTCGTTCCTGCGTTTTGGTAACACCTTCCAGGTTGTGTCAAGGTTTCTACTCTCTACAAATGTCTGCTAGGATGGGATTATATTCTTTAAGTCTAGTAGGTAAGGATCGTTTATACTTATTGATCTAATCACACATTTGGGTTCTTATATAACCCTAACATCGGAGGTTCGTCCAATCTATTTCAGACGACGTTCGTTCCTGCGTTTTGGTGACACCTCCCGGGTTGGGCCAAGATCTATACTCTCTAGGAGTCAAGGTTCACTGTTCCGGCCTCCCGGACCACGAAACAGGAAAAACCCTAATCGTCTGGCTCGTCTATTTCTAGACTCACGCGGTTGTTGTGCAGGTCAATGCGTGGGTTTCACCAGGGGTAGTTCGTGACGGGTCACCAATTTGGGTGGTCCAAACTCGAGTCCTCCGTTACCCCTTACCAAGAGTCAATGAATGCCGGTAGGACCCAAACTGCATCCTTCATCTCCCGGAAGCTCATGCGAGTCCGATACGGCAGCCGAACAGACTTTCGACAATGATTTCATCTTTTGAAAGCCTTCCTTTAACGCGAACAAAGAACGGCACATCTTTCATCCAGGAGGCTCTTACGCGTCAGCATTTGCCGTAAAGTTGCGAGACCGTCACCGAAGGCTTCGCCTGGATGCAAATCGCATCTCTAGCGACGTCTTACCATAATGGTGAAACCTGATTCCGCGAAAAGCGTTTCCGTCGAATGGCACGGTCGACTGGGGAAGAATCTATGAAGAATAAATATCCGCGGACGGCAATATTCACGTTCGATAAACGGACTGTTTCATCCCTATCGGCATTGCACGCTCCAAGCCACAAGCAACGGTTGTTTGCATATCCGGTTTATGTTTCAATCCAGTTCCATCAATATGAATAAACAGCGGTACGTGAGGTAGCCTGGGGCGGCATTAATATGTATTGGCAATAAATCGATATCGATAATTAAAATCTGCCCGGTTATAGCCACTCGGAGGCTCGGGTTTATATAAAAGTTCAATTTGTTATATGTAACTGCCCGAGATGACTATAAATATTGCGTTGCCCTTTTTAACCGGGACCGTAAATCCGCGTGATTTATGTCCGCGTCCACCGAGAGTGCGGGGCTCCTGGGGTCGGCAGGACGACGCGAACTGCGCCAGGATTTCCGAGTCCTTTGCGCACAGCACGGCATCCGGCAGATTTTTCACGCAATTACTTACAACTCTTCCGAGAACGTGACAATTTCGTAAGCCCGGCCTCCATTTGCGCACCTCTCTGCATGTCGGCTAAATCCACCTACAAACGGGACAAAAACCAATTAAATTTAGAATTCGGTATGTCTCTCACTCCGTTACATCGTCGGTGAAATGCAAAATGGCAAAACGACGGGAAGTGTTCCCAAGTAGAAAACAATGTTGCTTAAATATTGCTTTTCATACGTATAAACATTGGTGGTATAACGAATTCAAATACTTACCCAATAATTGTCTGCCCGCTTCGTTCAATCTACTGTAATAACATAAAGCCTAAAATGCTTTCAGAAATTATAAATGTTATTAAGCGGCTCGACAAAAATGTTATAAAAATTGTATAATTTTTTATGTTGGAGATTATGTTGTATAGTTTTATAAATTCTGTGCATTCATTCTTTAGCTAATAAAAGAACTGAAAAATCCGAGAAGAAAGATTATTTGTACTTGGTGCATTATAATTGATTTTAGTTGTTTTGTGGCCGTATTAACATAATGTAACCGCGATTATGACAGACAGGACTACTGACGGACACGCGTATATATATATGCGTATATATATTTGGCGGTTTTTTCACACTTGAAGAAGGTGTTTTTGATTTTATTGCTTAAATATTGGTTTTCGTACGTATATTTATACGTATATGGACCAATATTTAGTGGTCCTATAATGAATTCGAATACTTACCCCATCGTTGCCTACCCGCTTATTTCAATGTACTGTAATACTTCAATGTACTGCAATGTACTGTAAAAGTGATTTATGCGCTTCTATGCTAAAACAATGGAAATATGAGGTCTCGGAGTGAAAATTTAATTGACCTAGAAATCACAGATGGCGCAGGGGGTCCCTCTGCAGTCAATAAGGGCCCCAAGAAGCATAAATCCAGAGGATTTCTGGAGTTTTACTTCGATTTCTTTATAATTAATGTACGAAAACGACAGGTGGAGTACGCCATTTAGTACAATACCCAATATAATTCTCCACGGCTGTCAGTATAAAAACAAACGTCGGCACCGTTGGTATTTAGAAAAACCTGTTTCACCGACGTCGATCAAGTTCCTCGACGTGTTTCATTTCACCTTAAAAGATCCGTCCTCACCGCATCAGGGATCTCTTTATCGTACATGGAGTTTTATCGATTTCATTATGATTCTTCGATTTCATTATAATAATTGTACGAAAACGACAGATGGAGTACGCCATTTAGTACAATACCCAATATAATTCTCCACGGCTGTCAGTATAAAAACAAACGTCGGCACCGTTGGTATTTAGAAAAACCTGTTTCACCGACGTCGATCAAGTTCCTCGACGTGTTTCATTTCACCTTAAAAGATCCGTCCTCACCGCATTAGGGATCTCTTTATCGTACATGGCGTCGCATCACCGAGAGTCACGCCGAGTTTCAGTAGGCAGAAGGCGCAGAAGTCGTGACACGAGCGAAATTGTTTGGGAATCCGCCTTCCTCGTTTGTCGCCTCCCGGGGTGGAAGAGGTCCTTTTTCATGTCGGCGTCGACGAGTTCACAACAGGTGCCGCCCAAGAGCTTTACGGTTTATCTTATAAATAGTGGCGCGCAAGAGGGGAAGAAGGAGGAGGAGCACCGGGAGGAGACAAGGCAGAGGGCGCGGGAGAGCAAAGTGAAACCTCGAAAAAACGGTGCACCCTGCGACGAGCAATTTACGAGCCGGCCACCTGGTTTTACGTAGAGGATTACGGGACGTGAGACGCGCGCGGCATAGAGCCCAAGCAGCGCCCTCACAAATCTTCGCGGATGCCTTCGACGAAAGATTAAGCGTCCCGCGTCAGATTTCCGAGGGGGCGCGCCACCTACGTCCGATCCCGGAAGGACAGACGAGATGGAACGCTTCCCGAGGGAGCTCACCGGGAACGTCCGAAAAAGTGTAGGAGTAAAGGAAGTCGCGGGAAGGGGGGCGAAACCCAGGGGTGGGGCCAACCCCATCCAGGAACAGGAGAAACGACGGTCCGAGGGACCTGGGATTCCATCATCCGGCGAAAGACGTTCGCCGACCACTCTGACAAATGTCGTGGAAATACTACAACACCCTCTTGCCGCTCCTAACGATCCGGTGGTTTCGCTTGTACTACGCGTGTTACAAGGGGTCGACGGGGCGCATGCGCCCTCGATTGTCCCCTTGTCATTCGCATCATTTGAGCCGCTCAGTGCACACATCGAGTAACTCCACTTTTTGAAAAATCTTAAATTTAGGTGTTAAAGCACTTGGTATAGTCATAACTTTTTATATTTATAATATCTTTCCTGATTAATAGAGATTAACACCATTAAACGGCAACATTTTTTTGGGAATTGAATAATAAGTCATTTATTTCAGAAACCATTTTGATTAACTCCATACTCTAATGTAAATCGTAGACGAATCCCAGATGCCAGGGGCAGGATAGTATTATCGGAGTATCTGTTGCGGCCGTACATCGACGCTTTTTTTTTTAAACAGCCGAAGATGCTTTCCCCCTTTCAACAATATGAGTAATAAAATCGCTTCAGCAAACGGATAGAAAGAAGCGCAATGCAGACGGTAGTTAGTATAACAGTGATCTCTCACGCTGAATGTTACCGTATACTTAACAAATATTACACGGACTACATATTTTTTGGTCTTTTCAACATTACTCCCTGATTGTTTTTAAAGAATTAAATATTATACCGTTATAATCAAGATGAGTGAAACTAATAACAATGTGGATGTGGAAAGCAGGGATGATTCTTCAATATGATTTATCAGTAGAAAGTCTGGGGCAAGAAGACGTTTATCGTGTTTCTCGGATTCATCCGATTGCAACGGTACAAATTCCCCAAAAAACACATCGATTGGGAGGAAAAGAAGTCGTAATCCTGATAAATAGGCACGAAATTTACAAAAGCATAACGGAACAAAAGGTTTGGCATACAGGAATAGGGGTTGAAATTTAATACCCGCAAAAACATTTGTCGATATAAAATGCAGACGATTATTTTTTGGCTATTCTTTCTTATTAATTTTATATACCGTTAGATGAAAACTATAACTGTATTTATGTATTCTACGTTATATATTTGAAGTTATATTATAATAGGAATTTTAAAAAAGAATCTATATTACTTCATCGTATTTCTCAACTTTTTGTTTTATGGAGTTAATCAATGTGTGCACTGAGCGGCTCATTTGATGGTACCCGGATAGGCTAAGTGATGGAAATTTTGCTTCCATTGTGCCTCATAAAAGATCATGAAATTAGTCAATTATATTGAACTCTATTACACCCTACCTACCACCCTAAAGTAGTCTCTTTGGAACGGTACTATAATAAATACGCGCTTATTATTAACCGAGCTTCTTGATATACATGAAAACAATATTATACAAAAACACCCACACGTCCACGGACCTTATTCTTGGGTCGAAACAACGATGACCCGTTCATGAATTAACGGAACGATGAAAAGCACATTATTAACCGAGCTTCTTGCTATACGTGAAAACGATATTATATAAAAGCACCAACACGAACGAAACAACAATGACCCGTTCACGAATCAACGGAACAATGAGAAGCACATTATTAACCGAGCTTCTTGATATACATGAAAACAATATTATACAAAAACACCCACACATCCACAGAGCTTATTCTTGGGTAGAAACAACGATGACCCGTTCACGAATTAACGGAACAATGAAAATCACATTATTAACCGAGCTTCTTGATATACATGAAAACAATATTATACAAAAACACCCACACATCCACAGAGCTTATTCTTGGGTAGAAACAACGATGACCCGTTCACGAATTAACGGAACAATAAAAAGCACATTATTAACCGAGCTTCTTGCTATACGTGAAAACGATATTATATAAGAGCACCAACACAAACGAAACAACAATGACCCGTTCACGAATTAACGGAACAATGTAAAGCACATCAACTAACGCATCTCGTGGATGACCAGCCCCTTCCAAATGAGGTCCCATTACCACTTAAGTGCGCCTAAGGTAAATGAAAAAAGGCACTAGGAAATGGCTGACATTTATATCAGGCTAATTTCCAGATAACCTTAGCGTGTCCGAGATGACAGGCAAACGAGGAGAGGAAACGGGGAGAAAGGTAGACCGGGAGGAGGAGCGAGGAGAGAGAAATCTGACAGTTCCGACAAGGCAGTCGCCTTGGGATAAAATACCTGTCATGGCTCCGCATGTTGCGAAGGGTGAGGAGCCCTGGACTCGCGTGGGCGTGCCTCCGAGGGTGACGTACGACCTCCCGGTGTAACCAAGATATACGAGCACTTTTCCCGAAAAAGTGTTAAGGAATTATGCTCGGGAGAGTAAATGAGATGTGTCTGCGCCGGGACATAGATCACCGGGACGCCATCCATTCCCGCCACCGCGGAAATAAATACGATCTTCCTTCGCGAAAGGAGGAGAATGCCGGGAGGAGGAGGAGGCAGGGGAAAGAGGAGGGCGACATCGCGGACGGTAAGCCAGACGGGCATAGCGAAATCGTCTCCTGGCAGCCCGCATCCCGCAGCACATCTTTCTACCCGACACCAGGGAGGATCCGTGAGCCATTTCTCTGCCCTGTTATATGCAACGGTGTGCATACGTGTGTGCCCGCTCTCCTCCCCTATGTACCTACACCCGGCAAATAAATTGATCCATTACTCAACCGAGCAGTCATCTTCCTTCCTTTCTAGGTTCGCGCGCTTACACCCGCCAAACCCCGTGACTGTGAACCTGAGACGCTTTCCCAAACTCTGCCTCCGTAAATCTACAACCCGGCAATGCTTTTCCTAGCTGCCTGCTGGACAAACTTTGCGCCGACGGGGCGAGAGGGAGATTGCGCCGTTTCGGTTCTTGATGCATGGCTGGCGGATAATGTGATAGGGTACTTCGCGTAATAATATGTAGGTTGGATGTCACGGGGATGTAGGAAACGGGGGGGCTAACGTTGGAAAATTTACGGGAAGCGAAGTTCAATGTTTTGGTTTAATGCAGGCGTAGATCATTCGCATGTAGGCAGGTTCAATTGTAAAATCGATGAAATGGGTTCTACCAGTAGATTGTACAAACGATGATGTGTGGCCTGTGGTCTGAGCACAAGGCTGAGTCCACCCGTACGTCAAAGACGACCTGTGTTCCGACGGACGTTGTATCGTAACAAAGAAGAAGAACGTCCCTCGTGTGTCCACCACAATTGATCATGATGTACTTCTAGGGCAGACGGTGCGAAGATGGACGTTGAAACGGCACCCGTGTGGCCTCATCCTAATTAGATGCACGTTCCCCGTCATTATCTGCAGTCTGTTGAAGAGGATGCAAAGATAGATAACGTTCTTGTAGAACTCTAGAAACCTCTTGTAGAAGGTAGTTGGGCTGTCATGTTGGAGCCGTTCCATGTCAAATTATTTCAAATTCTAAAGATGAGCCGGTAGCCGGAAAAGGTGACAGCCGACTTGAAGTTCAACAAGGAAGACGAATGGAAACCAGAGTCCAGCCGTGATTAATTATCCTCTACTGCACGAGCGTAGAGACGTACCGTATATGTACTGGTGTTATCGTGTAGTAAATGAACTTTTCATTGTTTATCGCGAGGCTTCTTTACCGTCTACTTCCAACGTTTTATTCGTGGGGGGAGTGCCTCCGGTATGATGTCTCCATGAATGTTTTTGCACCCTGCATCTGCAGAGAAGACCATTCCGATGTAGTACCTCGGTAACAGCGTTCAAATTCATTTTTCAGCAGGGCCCACCCACTGATGCTTTCGGATGTAACTCGTGTAAAAATCCTACTTCACGTCAAGGGGTAATTAAATGCTTCAACCACTCCTTATTCCCGTAGGAGTTGAAATAAAAGCTACACAAATCGACGCAAAGCTTGTACCGGTAGGGTGTAAGTTCGTGTGGAATCCAGGCGTCGTATTTCCAGATTCTCAGTAGAATTATGAAGATGGTGGAAAGATATTCCGGGACGAGACTTCTGCCCAATTTTATTGGATCATCGATGTGTCTCGACTCCACGGTGTGGTAGAATTGAAGGCACTCCGCAAAACAACCAAACGATAACCATGGATTCATTTCCATCGAAATCTTCAAACCATCAATTTCGAAATAAACGGGTTAATGAGCATTAGCATATTTAGCACGTTTCTAGAAGTAAATATAAAATAAAAAAAATCAGTGTATCAAATGATGAAACTTTTTTTAAGTATTTTTAATCAAAAATACAATTCTAGTCGTCGCCTGATTTTCGTTGTAGCAGTTAAATAGCAAAAAAGGAGCAAAAAAATATAATTAAAGAATGTATAAATATCACTAATTTCTTACTTTCCATTCTTCGCCTAGCAATTTTAATTAGTACCGGTGTATAATTAGGAAGCTTCATATATTATCCGACGCCATCATTATCCTCACATTCATGAGCTCTTTCATATAACATCGTTGATACTGATGATTCCTAAAGCATGACACTCTATTTTAAAACGGTTAACAAAACCATTTTGTTTCATTACCGCCGTAACAAAACCTGTCTCATGCTTTGAAAAAGTACCCCAAGATTGAATTTTTAATTTACATGGCCCATGCGGTAATAGGTCAAAATAGAGTCTTCTATCGCGCCATATTTTAAATTATACCAACGCCAGTTGTTTGGTAAATCCTGAACAACCTTTAAATAATTCAGATACCAATTCTCGAGGCGTGCGCGCACAAATACACACCCACCCACACACACACAGACACATAGCGAATAATAAATAAACCTTCGTCACGTTTCGCTAAATGGACGCATTACTCAAGGGCATTAAAGAGTTTCCCCTTTTTGCACTGCATGGAATCTCTCATTACCTTCAGAAGTTCGTTCGTTTTCCACGCTTGGCATTTCCAAGATGCACCTAATGCTTATTTACGACATAAGGAGGATGGTCGAGGAACTTCCGTCGCTTCCAAATGGCCGTGCTTCCTGAAGCAGCTGAGCAGGAAATCCATCTTGTCATCCGGCCAGCTCATTCCGCAGCGATTTCTAGAACTGCAAACTGCCGGGCAGCCGTAGATTTCACTTGCAGAAACTGGGGAAAAGAGTTTCACGCATCGGCCCGGCGAAAGCTTCTCGAACGGACATTGAGACGTGGAAGGAACATTAGTGAGCCGTTACGGCATCAGCAGCGGAAAGAGGGTCGCCGACATGGCCCCGAATCCATCATGTCTTACCGAGCAATTAATAACCATGGCTCGTCACTGTGCTCTCGCGGCTCTTCTGTATGCCTGGCCGACGCATAGCCTGGCATCATCAATCTTTTCATTATAAATGCGAGCCACTGCTTTACCGGCCGCGTCAGCCCGCAACGGGATAAATGACTCCACATTACGTATGTAATTTCATTTGATATTTAAAATGATCCTCCTCTCCGCCTCCGCTCCCAGAAGACAAATTGCCCATTTGCATAATGCCGTTATTTATTAATGAGGGTGATATTACGCCCAACGTAACGGCTGCTATAAACGGAAATATTCAGTCCCGATGGATGGGGAGAGGATGGCTTGGTATCGTCGATCCTGTTTCGATCACAAACGGTTTTTAATCATGCATTGCCGTATACAACATGTTAATGTACCACCGGATGCTGATCCTATCGACGATGCAACATTTAGACGGGAATGATATCCGGAGCTTTAGGTGTTTCATCCTCGATAGGGATCGGTCCAGGGAGCGATTTTAATCTTTTGCCATTCTCGATGTTAACATTCCATCGGTTTTGATTGTTAATTTTATACTTTGTTGTTACATCTGATTACGCGACTGCTTTTTTCGTAGACATGTAATTGTCGATTGTTTAATGATGGGAAATACCCCCGGGTAAACCTGGTATATAATATTCAGTCCCGACGGATGGGGTGAGGATAGCTTGGTATCGTCGATCCTGTTTCGATCACAAACGGTTTTTAATCATGCATTGCCGCACGCAACATGTTAATGTACCACCGGATGCTGATCCTACCGACGATGCAACATTTAGACGGGAATGATATCCGGAGCTTTAGGTGTTTCATCCTCGATAGGGATCGGTCTAAGGAGCAATTTTAATGTTTTGCCAGTCTCGATGTTAAAATTCCATCGGTTTTTATTGTTAATTTTATACTTTGTTGTTACATTTGACTACGCGACTGCTTTTTATAGCTTGGTGTCGTCGATCCTGTTTCGATCAGAAACGGTTTTTAATCATGCATTGCCGTATACAACATGTTAATGTACCACCGGATGCTGATCCTATCGACGATGCAACATTTAGACGGGAATGATATCTGGAGCTTTAGGTGTTTCATCCTCGATAGGGATCGGTCCAGGAAGCAATTTTAATCTTTTGCCATTCTCAATGTTAAAATTCCATCGGTTTTGATTGTTAATTTAGTACTTTGTTGTTACATCTGATTACGCGACTGCTTTTTTCGTAGACATGTAATTGTCGATTGTTTTAATGATGGAAAATACCCCCGGGTAAACCTGGTGTTGTAACCCTAGTAGCATAGAATAATTTCTAAATATTTGTTTGTAATCTTCGCTAATAATCGAAAAATGAAATTTCACGAGCATCGCGTTCTTTCTTAGGGCCTTCATAATCATGTGCCGAAGTTTCAAATGATTCGGCGCACTCAATTTTGAGAAAAGATATATAAATATTTGGACGTTTTGATATATAGAACTTTCATATCCCCTTAACCCTTTCACTAAACGCTTCTCTGCCGTCGTAAATGCTGTTAATCGCGATGAAACTCGATCAATATTTAATTTTATCCCAAAAGCGTATGAAGCGATATTTTAATACGGCCAGTGCATGTTATGTTACAAAACGGTTATTTGTCTTTAATATAATACATATAATATCGTCATTATTAATACACTTTACAATATCGCTGTTGCCCACACGTCCATTTGTTTATTCGTGCGCATGTGAAGAAATTTTTGTCACGGGATTTAAAGCACTTAAAAAATAAACATCAGAAAACGTTCTGCATAATTCGAGGTCATATATTTCGAAAATTTTGTTAGTTTTTAGATTAAACCCCTTTGAGACCCTGTAGAAATCCACCAATTTTGACGGATTATCATTACAAGTGATCCTAATCTCAAAATGTTCTCAAAAACTATGCAAAAAAATAGAACCTTGGAGGGTTTTGATAGCACTGATTTTGAATCTGCAATCAGTTCAATCGATTTGTTTCGTAACTTTATCTTAATAAAGTTTGGCCACCCAAAAGCTCTCTTTCCCTCCGATATTAGTTCCATGAAACACATTGTTACGGTAACAACTGTGCCCTTCTAATCAATTATTGATTTACATGTTCCAACTGAAATGCTCACCTATTACCGTCGATTTTCGATAAGCACAATACCTTGATAAAAGTTCAAAATATACAATCGTAAGTACAAACTTCACCTATAACGTGTGGCTGACATAATTGTATAGCCAGAGCATTTAATTTTTACCGCAGTATTGGGGCATTGTTTACTCTACAGCTGTTAAAAATAGTAATTTTAGGATGACATGTTGCAAACGACTGAAAACCTACATGCACCTATACTGACTGAGCCTTATCAAGGGTGCAGAATCAATGCAAGTTAATTGATGGGAAAGCGCGCGCAATCAGCCAATCAGTCAAGCGATCGAACAGGTGAGAATGGAGAAGCAATACTCGATCATAAATTCCGCAGTGCATGATGTCAGCATGTGACACATCGTTGTATCAGAGAGGAAGCACTGCCGACCATAATTTGCTGTTCATCAAAGATCGAGGGTGTCTTCACAGCAGGCAATCCTCGCTGATGTGGGACGTTCCATAAGACACCCTGTGTACTTGTGACCTCTGATGCGGGAAGAAATGAATTTTGAAGTGTTGAAAAACCAAAAGCAATCCGACATGTTGCCCATCATCGATGCATTCTAATCTAAAAATGGTTCTGAAATGGGAAAGCGCGCGCAATCAGCCAAACAGTCAAGCGATCGAACAGGTGAGAATGGAGAAGCAATACTCGATCATAAATTCCGCAGTGCATGATGTCAGCATGTGACACATCGTTGTATCAGAGAGGAAGCACTGCCGACCATAATTTGTTGTTCATCAAAGATTGAGGGTGTCTTCACAGCAGGCAATCCTCACTGATGTGGGACCTTCCATAAGACACCCTATGTACTTGTGACCTCTGATGCAGAAATAAATGAATTTTGAAGTGTTGAAGAACCAAAAGCAATCCGACATGTTGCCCATCATCGATGTATTCTAATCTAAAAATGGTTCTTTGGAGAGACCACAGAGGTACACCGGTCTTCACATTAGGCAATCCTCGCTGATGTTGGACCTACCATAAGACACCCTGTGTACTTGTGACCTCTGATGCGGAAAGGAATGAATTTTGAAGTGTTGAAAAACCAAAAGCAATCTGACATGTTGCCTATCATCGATGTATTCTAATCTAATAATGGTTCTTTGGAGAGACCACAGAGGTACACCGGTCTTCACATTAGGCAATCCTCGCTGATGTTGGACCTACCGTAAGACACCCTGTATACTTGTGTCCTTTGATGCATGAAGAAATAAATTCTGAAGTGTTGAAAAACCAAAGGCAATACGGCATGTTACCCACCATTGATGTATTCTAATTTAAAAATGGTTCTTTTGAGATACTACAGAGGTACACCGGTCTTCACATTAGGCAATCCTTGCTGATGTTGGACCTTCCATAAGACACCCTGCATATTTGTGATCTTTGATGCATGAAGAAATGAATTCTGAAGTGTTGAAAAACCAAAGGCAATCCGACACGTTACCCACCATTGATGTATTCTAATTTAAAAATGGTTCTTTTGAGAGACCGCAGAGTTACGCTGGTCTCCGCGCGACGACAGCACCTCGGCACCGCAGGCTGATGGGGACGACGTTTTAATAATCTCCGCCGCAACGAATATCCAATGCGAGTGGCTGTCAAGCTGAACGAAGAGAGGGGAGAGAAAAAAAGTGTTTTCTCCCGTGAAAACCCGTTCACAGACTTGCGGAATCCAAACACGTGGCAGAATGTCAGGCCGGCATTGCTGCCGTCAACGTCAAGACAACTGGGCGCGAGGTGCGTCCCACGAGCAGAGCAGAAAATCTCGCGGTTCATGCACATTTAATGCGTGTTCATTAAACGCGGGCAGAATCTCGTAAACCAGAACTGATTTCACGTAGATTTTACAAGGCAGGTATTAACGTGGTCTGAATTGAAGGTCAACATTCAATATCGCTTAAGGAAACCTGGTAACATTGAACTCGTATCCAGGATGTAAACGGGATCGACGTGGATCCAAGGTTGTCTGCAAGGAGAGGATCTAGTAACTCACAAAAAGCTCCTTCAAACATCTGAGGGGGTTAAAATATATAAGTCAATCGGAGAGGTAACTGGTATGTCATTTTGCTGCATAAACGCACACTTTTTAACACGGTTCCCAAACCGGTGTACCTACGGTTTCTGTTCCATCAGGATAAAATGTTTCTACCACGTAAAAATGTTTTCAGCCAAGAATGCAGTACTTTTGCGGCGTCGCCTCTCTTGATTCTGTGCATCTTCTCTTGCACTGCAACTCGTAGTGCTGTTCAAGATTGTTATTTTAATTGATGCATCATTCCCCGTACAGCTGTGGCCTTGCGCCCTCTGATTGTCTTGTACTTGGTTTACTGATTATTTTATCTTATGCTTGATACTTGGACATCTTGGTCCAAAGGATACTTTGGAAGGATGATGATTTTGCAACAACGAGGTCAAGGGATTGTTGCGTTACTGGTCGAATGCACAACCAACAGTTTTTTTTTCTGATGGAATAAAGACGTTGGCTCGGAGATATAAGAAGTACATTAAAAAGTAGGATAATTATGTAAAGAAAATGACATGGCATTTGTATCTCTAATTAAATGATGTACCTCAAAATATTTAATTTGCAGTTACTATTTAAATAATCCTCATACTATATTGAATCATCTTCATTTCTGGACACGAAAATTATGCGACCGCACCACTTTTTCCGGTTTTTGGTGAACCATTCAAAGAACTTTGGTATTAATCAACGTTTAAGAATGTGCCGAAGTCGATGGAAGAGGTAGAACTGATTCTAGCTCCATTTCAGTGACGAAATAAAAAAAGGCAGCAGCATTACCGGTTGTCATTACGCGTTGCGAAAAAAATTGGGAAATGTGCTCTGGTGCAATCTATAGACGCCGCGAAATACATGTAACCGGTTACATACTTTTTGCTATTTTATATGGAATTTCGACATAGTTCGATCAAATGTTTGGCAAGCACTTATAAAATATTGTGCAATTACGTTTTTCTCCTTCTGTTAAATTATAGTATATGTATTACTTTACAATTTACTAAGTTATGGTATATTTATTGCATTAGAAGATCATTATGTCGTCAATAATGTTGATATTTCATAAATAAAGGTTGTTCTTTTGTAGCTACATGAGGTTTACATTTTTCCATTTAAAAATTCTTCCGAAATGGTTCAACAGTATTTTATCAGTATTTATTTTTTTAATGGAAATGCGGTACCCTCGAGAAAGTCTCAGATCACAAGTATTTGGACACGGATTTATCGCTGCTCAGTTTAGGTGATAACAGAATTTCATATCTGAAATTGATTGGATAACAATTTCATATCTGAAATTGATTGGATAACAATTTCATATCTGAAATTGATTGGATAACAATTTCATATCTGAAATTGATTTGATAACAATTTCATATCTGAAATTGAATGGATAACAATTTCATATCTGAAATTGATTTTATAACAATTTCATACCTGAAATTGATTTGATAACAATTTCATACCTGAAATTGATTTGATAACAATTTCATATCTGAAATTGATTTGATAACAATTTCAAATCTGAAATTGATTTGATAACAATTTCAAATCTGAAATTGATTTGATAACAATTTCATATCTGAAATTGTTCATTTTTCGCTTCTCAACTTCCGCAAGATTTGGATAGGACATCCGTCCTTCAATTTACGAGGAATATCGGTTCCACGTGGATTCGGTTTACGGGGACAAAAGTCGCATAAATAAAGTCTGTCGGTATAAAAGAAAAAATGTGGGCAACAAGAACTAGTACATATAACCCTAGTAGCACAAAATATTTGCCCTATATATTCTATATATTTAACGAATATCGTACATTTTGTAAATATTTAGCTGACATTTGAACTATTTGCAAAACGTTTACCTTAGAATATTATCTCTATAATATTTGTATAATATTAGCTCCATGTGTTTTCATAATATTTTTCTACCAGATATACGAAACATTTCGTTTCATTTTAATATATCTTTTACATATTATCTGCCGAATACATTATAAACGTTTTAAGGATATTTAAAATCAAAATCATACGTTTTGCTCCCATAATGAAATAGCGGAACGGAAATATTACAAAAATTTATCCCGTTTTTTTATACCAAATGAAGTGTCCGATAATAATCGTGAAGTGAAAGAAATGTATTTTTATTATATGTTCATAAATTAAAAAATATAATTTCTATATATGTTCATAAATTATTAAAACTAAACGTGTCATTGAGATTTATATATTTGTTTCACTCGTTTCTTAAAGCCGAAGCAATATTTGTAAAACAATTTACCCAACGAAAAGGACTTATATATAATATTTCTGGAAAGATATACTTTCTAGCCGCATAAATAAAGATCACGCACAAAAACCACGGCGTAAAAAAGGGACTCACTTAAAAAAAAAAATACCGCGTAAATAGAGGGAAGGACAAAGTGGTATTTGTTTAGAAAATCATAGATTTTGACGCTTGAAATGACGTGGAAATCGCAAAGAAAAATCACCGGAAGTCGTTAAAAGTCATCGAATACTGTAACAATTTTAAAGGCGAACTTCACTCGTTACCGAATCACATTATCATATGAAATGAAAGGCAATCGGCTCTGAAAGAAGGAAATCGTTTCCACTGATTTTCAAGGGACTAGCCCCTCGGGGAAGGGTGTACACACAAGGGTCCATAAATATCCAGGTTATATATCATTCTGGAAAATAATTTTCCATAATGTCTAAGAAAAGCGTCTTTTTTGTGAACTCGTAAATGGCCTTTCAGTTGGTAATGGGTAGGAAGGTTCAGCATCCTCTTAAGCAGACTTCTCTTGGCTAAGGTGCGATGTGGGGTCCTCCCGTTCCGCTCTAAACGATGGTATGTGGTTATCGTAGGCAGACGAGGGTAGAGACAATAATAACTTACACAGGTGTATATTATACAGGAAATTTACGAGGAGGAACGGTTAAACGCGCGTACGACCACCGCGAACGATGCAAATGCTAAGTCGCCTACGTGAATGGATGGTTTATTTATGTGCGGCTTGCATAACTAATGACGCCGATCGAAGTGCATTAAGAAACTGCGCTATCGCGTTACCCCATTAAGTATGCGCTGCCTGACGTTGCACCTCTCGAGAAAATATGGTCCCTATGTTAAGCCGGGTAACTGTTACCGACGGAGGCTCGGTTAGCGCGCGGAAAAGGTTACCACGGATGTGTAACCTCTAAAGGTCGTTGCACGCGAGAAATTTAAGACGGCCGCAACGGAATTGCAGGTTACGCGATCCCACCACCGCCATGGGGTGACGACACGAATACATGATGCTAAAGTGCATCTTCGAAATATCCACCACTTTTCTAGACACGAACTGTATTTTAAGGACAATTATTGCCGGGGAAAATATAGTGATTCCAAGGGACCAGCCAGGTAAGTGCAAATCGTTGGGGAAGTCGTTACACTCATACGCGCTAATGGTATAAATAAGGCATCTAATCATTTGCTGATTATATAGCTCTCTATGGAAATAAACGCTGCGTAATGTGCCGCACATTTTACAGTTGAGAAATTTCAGACTCGTGCGGTAACGTAAGTCTGCAATATGAGTTTCGTAAGTACCTGTTTCAATAATGGTTGCTGTTTCCGATCAAATTTTGAATGTTTATAAACGTTGTGGAGCAGTGGACCTTTCCATTGTGTGGGAAGGTCCAGTGCTCCACAACGTTTGATGATGAACGAGGTTACGGGCAGTCCTCGGGATCACTCTTTGTGGAGCGGTGGATCTTATTATTGTGTCTTACGCACTAACGAGAATTCCACACTTCAAGTGAATGAAATAATACAAATATGCCATATCGAGTGGTGGTCTAGGTTCGCAACAATTCAGGTTAATGTACCTGTGTGGAAGTTTTACACACTCAGACATTCAAACCTGTCAAATGAACGAGTTTACGGGCAGTCCTTGTAATCACTCTTTGTGGAGCGGTGGATCTTATTATTGTGTCTTACGCACTAACGAGAATTCCACACTTCAAGTGAATGAAATAATACAAATATGCCATATCGAGTGGTGGCCTATGTTCGCAATAATTCGGATAAATGTACCTGTGTGTAAGACACTCACACATGTTCGATAATGAACGTGTTCACGGGCAGTGCTAACGACCACCCTTTGTGGAAGGAACCTTCCTATTGTATCTTACGCACTTACGAAAATACTACACTTCAGGTGGATGAAATAATACAAATATGCCACATCGAGTGGTGACATAAGTTCACCACAATTCGGATAAATGTACCCGTGTGTAAAACACTGGACATGTCAGATAACGGACACACGCACTTACAAGAATACTACACTTTAGATGCATAAAATAATGCAAATATGCTGAAACGCATCTTCGAAATATTTACCACCTTTCCAGACATGAACTGTATTGTAAGCAAATTATTTCCACGGAAAATATAGTGACTCCGAGGGACCAGCTATGCAAGTGCAAATCGTGGGGGATGTCGTTACACTCATCCGCGTTAATGTTATGAATAAAGATGCTGATTATATAGTTCTCTATAGAAATAAACGCCGCGTAATGTGCCGCACATCTTACAGTGGAGAGATTTTAGACTTGTGTGGTAACGTAAGTCTGCGCTATGAGTTTCGTAAATACCTATTTTAATAATAGTTGCTGTTTTCGATCAAATGTGTAGAACGGTTTAAAGCATATGCTGCACATTATGTAAATCAAAATGTATGATTATCCGTGAAACTTCAATAGCTTCGAGCTAAGGTGACTACTATCTGTATCTTTGGGTAGTTATCTCACATCCTAGATGCAAATCGCGTCTCTAGCTGCTGATATCGAGACTGTCTACGTGATCTTATCACAGCAAGATCCTGGACGAAACTTCGAATTTATGGGTTAATTAATCCCCACATCATGAGGTTATTAACTTATTATACCTATGTCCATTTCTGCCCAATAATGCAAGTTATCAATAGTGCTAAAAGAATTACGAAACGCATGAAAGTTTGTACAAATCTTCCTGGCATTAGAGTGTCTCAGTAGTTGACGTGTATTTACTATATTTCAACATATAAATTTAAGTACTTACACGTGGACAGGTGACATACAATGTCAAGTATTAGCCAGACGTTCAAAGTTTTCTTAGTTAACTCTTCTAGTTAACACGTTAAGTGCCATCTCGGTCACCGATAAACGACGATACAAAACGAACGTCGCCAACGTAGGCATTTAGAAAAATCATCTTTATCGACGTCGATCAAGTTCCTCGACGTGTTTCACTTCACCTTAAATGACTGAATCTAATCGCTAAAGTTATATCGGGTCTACTATCAAGCGCTTTCTAATCCACATACAATTTACGAACAATCTGCGCGTGGATTGTGTGCACATATTAGGGGGATTAGACTAACTCCGCATCGGAATCAGTTATCAGGTCCGATAGTAGCTATCGGACCACACCGTAATTGTGCAGTCTCTGTTAATGTCTCGATCCTGGATCGGTTACGGACCAACAATGTCTACCCCAGAGGCTGGGTTATTTCTTGCGTATAAAATGTATTCGGTACGTTGGCTCCTGGTGGATGACACTGGCGGAGTGCAATACGAAGTGAGTGACGGTGCAAGATGTCTGGAAAAGCTGTAGCGCCGTCACCAGGACGGAGGAGGTGGAAGAGGCATTAGTGTCGCGAAGGCGACGGCGTGTATATTTGCCACTTCAATCCTTCCGCCGCCACAGACAGGTGCAGCTCGACCTATGAGACGTTGCCAGGGATGCAATCACTCCGCAACTCTCGATAAAGTCACTCGACACCTTCCGCGGGAACATCATTCCCTCCTTTACCACACTGTGCGCCCCAATAGATGAAACGCAGCAACGATGACATCTTGACGTTTCGAAGTCGGGGATATGAAGCCGTGACAGCTAGGCGACGCAACGTTATCTGTGACAGCGCACTCATTTAACGACAAACCGTGGAATGGTTCCACGATATCGGTAACTACCGCGACAGTATCGCTAGGGGAGAGTAACTACAACTAAAACCTTCGTTGCGGTTTCGCTGTTCCAGAAGAACGTTAAGGTGAAGTGAAACACGTCGAGGATCTTGATCAACGTCGATAAAGAAGATTTTTCTAAATGCCTACGTTGCCGACGTTCGTTTTTATATTGACAGCTGGGTCGAATTATATTGGGTATTGTACCAAATGGCATATTCCACCTGTCGTTCTCGTACAATAATTATAAAGAAATCGAAGTAAAACTCCAGAAATCCTCTAGATTCATGCCTTCTGGGGCCCTAATTGACTGCGGAGGGACCCCCTGCGCCATCTGTGATTTCCAGGTCAATTCAATTTTCACTCCGAGACCTCGTATTCCCATCGTTTTAGTATAGAAGCGCATACAACACTTTTTTGTCTTTATCCCGTTCAAATGCGAGTTTATCGATTACCAGAGTGTTCTAAATTCTCGTAAAATTGTCCTGACCCTTTAGTTTCTCATATCAGAGCCTTCGATAATTGTATATTGATCGAAATATGAGAGCTCGACGCCATTTTGGTTCTTGTCTGGGCTGAGTTAACAAATTTTTTTGAAAAATCAACATTTTTAATGTGTCAGAACAATTCTTAGATGGTCAGGAGTGATGTGTCAAAGTTTCGGACAGTTTGGTCTAATACCCTTAAAAAAATGTTTTGTATTCGAATCGACTGATTTGAAGGATGTTTCACTTCACCTTAAGGTAAACACTCAAGCTGCGTCGATACACCGATTCTCGTAAGACCTAGTCGCACTCATGAAGAATGATGAAAATATTTAAATCTGAATTTAACCCAATTCCTATCCTTGAGAAAATATTTCTATCTAGGATACTCAATATATATTTTTATGAATTGTTATAAAATTATGTTTGTATAATTACCTCCTGCTGAATAAACATATTAAAAAAAAAAAGGTTCTCGTAAGATCACCGTAGTTAAGCGACTTCGGGCACGAGGTCGCTCCTTGGATGGGTGACCATCAAGGAGGGGCATCGCATAGCGTTGGCAAAGAAATCAATGGTATGGACGTACAGGTTTCTAAAGCACAAAGCTAGAAGTCGTTTGTGCAAGTGTTGGCATGGTGACCTGTACTTTTCTCTTTAGACAATTTCAAAACGTTTTGTAGCTGGCTCCTTGGAGTATTCGATAACTCATCATGACTTTCAACTCACTGAATCAGTATCAACGTACATTGTAGCACGTACGCGCGTGCCAAAAGCAACGGGAAGCACAAATTCTATCAGCACGCTTATTGCTCCTAATTCACGCCGAGCAAGTCCGTTGCTCCTATAAGTGCGAACAAGCTACGGGAGGAAAAATATGTGATGCATTTGTCCGGGGACTGCAAAGGGAAGAGTCGGCAGACGCAAAGCTAGGAAGTTGGCGAGAAACTCGAGTTGGTAAGATTTCCCGGAGATCCGCGGTGCACTCCGGGTGGGAAGACAAGATGTAGAGTGCATTTCATCCCGCGCCACTTAATTCCCCAGAGCGGCGTTAACGTCACCAAGTTGGACGCTTAATTCCCGGCAGCAATGGCATCGCTTTCGTCGGCGGACGTTAACTCCGGCAAAGGCGCGACCCTCTCGTCCCGCTTCCCCGCCGAATTATAGTTTCGCTCGACACACTCTGGGAAGTAAGTACATAATCCGTTGTCTCTTCGGGGTAGCGGCGTCTTTTCGCGCCGCGCCCTCTTGATCTTTCCCCAGGCCTCCCGGCTCCCCTACTTTAGCCTAGATTGCCGCCGATGATACCCCGACGCTACCGGTGGACAGCCGCGTGATAATGCCGGCCCTGTCGATTTATTACATGAATTACCGGGATCGTCTACCGGCATTCCGAAGGATGTCGCTGCGACGCGTTGCATATTTCAGTCCGTTCGACGCGTCGTAGATCTTCCTGTCGGAGTGCACCAGGATGACTAACGCTGTTGTCGTCGTCGGGAAAGGGAGAATAGTCTCAGCGCCAACGTCCTATCGACGTTGGCCTCCTTCGGACGGAGTTGTCGGGCTCGCTTTTGTTAATCGAATTTATCTTGTCTTACATACTTCGTAAAAAGAACACCGGGGTAAAACAAGAGACGAGTTCATTCTCAGATTGGAGTATAATAAAGATATTGACGAAACATTTAGAACTATTAGCTGAGAATATTTTTGCATTTTTGTAAATCCAATTTTCTTGTCTCTTCTCGAGAACGTTAGATAACGAACGAGTTCACGGACAGTCCTAACGATCACCCTTTGTGAAATACTGCACTTCAAGTGGATGAAATAAAACAAATATGCCACATCGAGTGGTGGTCTAAGTTCGCAACAATTCGAGTAAGTGTACCCGTGTGTAAAACACTGGACGTGTTAGACAACGAACGAGTTCACGGGCAGTCCTAACGATCACCCTTTGTAGAACGAACCTTCCTATTGTGCCGTGGGCATTGACGAGCGTGCCGCACTTCAAAGAGATGGAATAAAACAAATATGCCACATCGAGTAGTGGTCTAAGTTCGCAACAATTCGAATGAGTGTACCCGTGTGTAAGACACTCGACATGTTAGATACCGAACGAGTTCACGGGCAGTCCTAACGATCACCCTTTGCAGAACGAACCTTCCTATTGTGCCGTGGGCATTGACGAGCGCGCCGCACTTCAAAGAGATGAAATAAAACAAATATGCCACATCGAGTGGTGGTCTAAGTTCGCATCAATTCGAGTAAGTGTACCCGTGTATACGACACTGGACGTGTTAGATAACGAACGAGTTCACGGGCAACCCTAACGATCGGCCTTTGTAGAATGAACCTTTCTATTGTGCCGTGCGCATTGACAAGCGCGCCGCACTTCACAGAGATGAAATAAAAGGAATTTCCAGGTCGAAAGAACGCGACGCGTCGAAAGGTGTCGTCGAAGACACGGGGCAACCCGGCGAGCGACAGCTCGAGGAACGCGCAGCGACGCTTTGATTCGCTAGTCAGTGAGCTCAGCTGACGGCGCGAGGCGTCGCGACGCGTCGCGGGGCATCCACGTTCGCGCGAGCGAGTGCATGCCGCGCGCATCGTGTCACAGAACGCAAAGCGAAGTGCATCTGGAATGCAGTCCGATTGCCATGGGTAGAGTGGAAGCGAGGTTACGGACCAGTTGGCTGGGGTAGCCATAGAACGCGCCGTTGGCTCGACGCCAGAGCGCTTATCCGCGCAAACATTCGTCTTTTCATCGCGACACGACTCGCCGAATAGATTGATGCACGTACTTAAATGACGAGCGGGTTATCTACATACCGCGTCCGCCGAGAAGAGGCTGCGCATTCGTCGCCGCGATTCCACTGTGGCGGTCATAGCATATATATATCAGAAGTTCTTCCTTCGACACGGGCCTTTGATAGCCCAGCGGTTACGCTCACCGTTG
This sequence comes from Orussus abietinus, assembly GCF_000612105.2. Classification (NCBI taxonomy): domain Eukaryota; kingdom Metazoa; phylum Arthropoda; class Insecta; order Hymenoptera; family Orussidae; genus Orussus; species Orussus abietinus. The sequence continues at coordinate 164,466 of NW_019394362.1, read as the reverse complement.
GTACCGCGTAGTCTCTCGGGTTCGAATCCCGCTCAGGAGGATTTTTCGGTGTCTAAGGCAAGGTCTGCCTGATAACCTTACTGACGAGTCCACACAAGCCGACCCGGGACGAAACACACCAACAGATGGGTACACACCTACACGCCTACTAACCCAAAGTGGTGGCTCCCGAAGTGATTGAACACGCACACGCATAAAAGCCTTCTACCTTTCGTCCTACTCCAGACTTCTAGCGACGACTTGCCTCTCTCCCATTTTCTGGCAACTAGCCTCGTACATGGCACGCACTTTTCAACCGCCAGCAGCATCATATCACTGTCACTGGCGGGGGAGTACCGCGGTGGTCATAGCGCTTGTGTGTGTGTGTCAGAAGTTATTCCTTCTACATAGACCTTCGATAGATCAACGGTTACGCTCACCGCTTGTACCGCATACTCTCTTGGGTTCGAATCCCGCTCAGGAGAGATTTTTCGGTGTCTAAAGCAAGATCTGCCTGATAGCCTTACTGACGAGTCCACACAGGCAGACCCGGGACGAAACACAGCGACAATGGGTACACATCTACACGCCTACTAACGCAAACCACGATCTGCATCCGAGATCGAGTATTTCTTTGCGATCGATTCGAGAGCCCTCGCGTTGTCTCTGCGATGCATCGATAGAATCGCACGTTCGCATCGTTCCAGCGAAGGACACTTAGGGCGAGGTTATGTTGTCTAGAGAAGTGGAATTCTAATTGTATGAGTTACTGAGGTAAAAAGAAAGCCCGTCGGGAAATTTGATCGGCCTCGGTAAGAAAGATCCTTCTGAATGCCTACGTTACCGACGTTCGTATTTATATCGACAGCTTTGTCGAATTATGTTGGAAATTGTTCCAAACGGCATGCTAGATATGTCATTTCTGTACAATAATTGTAAGGAAATCGATGTAAAACTGTAGAAATACCCTTGATTCATGGTTTTTGATGCTCTGGTTAACTACAGACTGCCACTCTGCGCCATCTGTGATTTTAGGGTGAGCTAAAGTTTCTCTCCGAGACTTCGTGATACCTTTGGTTTAGCATAGAAGCGTATATGACATTTTTTGCCTTTATCCTGTTAAAATGCGAGTTTCTCGTTTTTTTTAGTGTTCTACATTGTTGTACAATTGCCCTGACGTTTTCGTTTCTTATATCAGAGCCTTTGATAATTGTATATCGATTGAATTATGAGAGGTCGACGCTGTTTTGGTTCTGGTCTAGGCTAAGTCAAAAATGCTTTCATCAATCGAAATTTTCAAAGTATCAGGATAATTCTAAGGTACTCACGTGTCAAAGATTCAGACAGTTCGGCCCAATATCCTTAAAAAATGTGTCTTATTCGAATTGACTGATTTGAGGGGAGCTTCATCTCACCTTAAGTGTGTATGAATCGAAGATGGAATTGACAAAAGTATGACTTAGTTTCGAGGGAAATGTTAACCCTCAATTGCACGATGCTACCATCTGTAAATAATCTACTGTTTCCGTATTTAAAAAAACAGAAAAATTAATAAATTATCCAAACTAATCCAATCTCATTACAATGTAGTAGCTTGTGATCAAAAATTCGTTTCTATATGCTTTTTCACTCAAAAAGAGATTCCTGAAAGAAGGCATTAATTAATTAAAATATCCAATGGATGATATCATGTACATCTGAAATAAGAAAATATAAATTCATATTTTCCTGGGTTTAAATATTGTAACAATTTGACGAAGAAACTTTACACGGTAAAATTGAAACTCAGAAGCCACAATGGCATGTGACTGAATTCGTATTACCCGATTAACTTCAATTTAAATAAGTTATTGAATTATAGTTCGCTTCAGTTACGCTAATTAAAATTGTACTACAAATCCTGTGAAGTAATGACGCGTTTTTAAACGAAGACCTTCGTTCCCGTACCACAAATCCACACCTACAAATACTTGAAATTTAATATCTCCACATTGATCAATTTCATTGCAGCATCTTAACCCCAGTTCGTATGTAACAAATAATGTTCAATGGTTACGAATGAGAAATGTTTATAAACGAAATAGCCAAAACAACTACGGGAAATAATAGGGTACCAACTTCCGTTCCGCTCCGGAAACACCTAATGACTTCAAGATCCGAGGTACCAACTCTTTAAGCGAAAAGAGCCGTGTAAATGTTCGCCATGTAATCGTGTCTCGTGGAGACGTTCCTTCCCAATTACCCAATTAAAAGGGCAACGGAGTGAAACTAATTCCCCGATTTGGTTGGCCCGTGAAATTGCAAAGTGGGAACCGGCAATGGGTCCCTTCCTACTTCGCGAAGGAACAATTTCAGGACGTCTCCCTGAAATACTAAAAACTCGGTGAGGCACTCATGCGGTAAATTCCGATTTGAAAAAGCTGAGCAACGACGAGAAGTCCGCCGAGAGGAACCATTTCTCAAGGTGTCACTTAGTTGGCTCGTTCGTTCTACCTAATACGTTCGGGTGTCGCGCGTGATAAACCACGGGTGGCTCTCTCCCGTAAGTCAAGCCGCCGTAAAATCTTGGCCATTATTCACGATCGTCCCGATGCGAGCCGAGACGCGGAAACAAAGCGCGCCAGCCATTACTCCACTCGCAGCAATCCGCAGCGCCGATTACGACCGATTCAGGAAGCCGTTGTGATTCGATCGATAACGACTCAACTAATGGCCAACATTAATTACCGAGTGACTAACCGACGCGCCGCTGTCCCTAGGTTCTTCGGCTCTTGGCGTGAACGTCGCTTAAGAATTCAATAAATTAAGGACGTTTAAGGAGGCGACGCGTCTGCCGTTACACAACCGACACTGCCGATTGCCTTGAGCACCGAGGACCTGATAAGCGAGACGCGCGGATTTGGATAGGTGTCTTTTCTTGATGAAGTATTCATATTACAGGCATTTCATTGAATAGTTAGCTGGGAAATATTTAGAAGAAACAGATATCGTCATTTCATGGTCAAGACCTTATGTATGTACGGGGAATTATTACAAACTTAAATGATGTGTACCGAAGTATTGGGTTGGTCCTTAAGGGGATGCTAAAGTGACGTCAAGGAGGTCTCGTTTATGAAACTTTTCTTCAAATTGGGTGTACCGGATCATTTCAAACTTTAGAACATGAACATAGAGGATATAAAGAAGTTCCTGACATCCATAAAATTTTAAGTTCTTAAAAATTTCTTAATAGATATTTTCAACATTTTTTATAAATAACGAAATTTCGCCGGTTATTTGGGAAATGTTTAGAAGCAACAGATATCGTCATTTCATGGTCAAGAGCTTAAGTACGTACGGGGGATTATTACAAACTCAAATGATATGTGTATCGAAGTATTGGGTTGGTCCTTAAGGGGATGCGAAAGTGACGTCAAGGAGGTCTCGTTTATAAAACTTTTATTCGAATTGGGTGTACCGGATCATTTCAAACTATACAACGTGAATGTAGATACTATAAAGAAAATCCTGACACCCGTGAAATTTTAATTTTAAGAAAATTTAATTATAGATATTTTCAAAACTTTCTATGAAAAATGAAATTTCGCGAGTTATTTGAGCAATGCTTAGAAGCAACAGATATCGTGATTTCATGGTCAAGACCTTAAGTACGTACGGGGAATTATTACAAACTTAAATGATGTGTACCGAATATTGGGTTGGTCCTTAAGGGGATGCGAAAGTGACGTCAAGGAGGTCTCGTTTATGAAACATTTCTTCGAATTGGGTGCACCCAATCCTCGTTTATGAAACTTTTCTCCGAACTGAGTATATCGAATCGTTTGTCATTTGACTATGTGAATATAGATGCTATAAGGAAGGTCCTGACACCCATGAAATTTAAATTTTAAGAAAATTTGTTTATAGATATTTTCAAAATTTTTTATAAAAAATGAAATTTTGTGAGTTATTTGGGAAATGTTAAGAAGCAACAGATATCGTGATTTCATGATGAAGATCTTAAGTACGTACGGGGAATTATTATAAACTGAAATGATATATGTATCGAAGTATTGGGTTGGCCCTTAAGGGGATGTGAAAGTAACGTCAAAGAGTCTCGTTTATGAAACTTTTCTTCAAATTGAGTGTACCGAATCATTTCAAACTTTAGAACATGAATATAGAGGCTAGAAAGAAATTCCTGACACCAATGAAATTCAATTTTAAGACAATTTAATTATAGATATTTTCAAAACTTGTTGTATACAAAATTTTGAGAGCAGCGCGTTATTCCTTAGGGCCTCCATAATCACGTGTTAAAGTTTCAGATAATTCGATGAACCCAGTTTCGAGAAAAATTTTATAAGTATTTTGCCTTTTTGTTATGTATATATGACACTTTCAGATCACCTTAAGTACGTTTGGGGACTCATCAAAAACTCAAATGATATATGTACTGAAGTCTTCAATTGGTCTATAAGTTCGCACTAGTTAAATATTCTAAATTCTGGCAAAATTTTCTTTTCAAACAAGGATCTGAAAAACTATCTAGACTGGCTCGTAATAAGTTGTGAACAACGAAAGAGAATACATTATTGATTAATCTTATTAAAGTATATTTGTGAAGGTGGCATGAAGACGGTATAATTGTTTATGAAACTTTTCTCCTAACTGAGTGCCCGGAATCAATTGAAATTTTACCACGGGGGTGTGGAAGCCCAAAAGAAGGTCCTGACAACTACGAAATTTCATTTTTAGAAAATGAACTTATTTATTTATCACATGCCAGAACTACCACTGCGTCATCCATGCATATTTTGGATATTTCACGCTTTTAAAGGCTTGGGATAGAAATCAAAAACTTTCACGACCTGGCTATAACAATTTGAGATACAATAGTAATTGAATATTACAGATTCAGATGAGAAAAGGTGTAAAATAGTTCTATAAACGAAAATGGTGGCTAATTTCGTTGATAACGCGAGCCCATAGAGTCAAATGTAGTTTCCGCTACCTGCAACAGACGGCGCCGCAATCGATTATAGTATAAAAAATTCAAGGAAATTCTTGAGTTGTATTTCGATCTCTTCAACCATTTCACTGAAGCGATATATGCCATTCTGTGCAATACTCGAAGCAATCCGGCACACCTGTCAATACAAATATAAATGTCGGTAAAGTCGAATCTTTTTTTTACTGTCGTCGATTAAATTACTCGGCGACTTTCACATCACGTTAAAATAAATGTTTTTAAATCGAAAAAACCAACACGAATTAATGAGACAACCCAATATATATTTTAATTCATGTTGGGCAATTCATGTGAAACTGGCTGGAAGTGATGTAAGATCGGAAAATGTTATTTAGGAATTTGTATTAGTTATATCGTTGTTATGAAACTTTGTTTGGTGGGTAATTATGCGATGTTCGATCAAGGATTCGACAAATGGCTTCTAGAGAAAGTCACAAAGATTAAAGGTTGCAAAATACAAGTAGATGCTTTCGATAGGTGTCACCCTCCTCCGCACCCTGCTACTTTTTATCGACATACATTCCATACAGACGGAGGCTAAAACATAACATGAGCCATGAGACGGTCTATGCGGAGGCAGTAATGTAACGTCTAGCTAATGGCCACACAAATGATTTTTGGTGGAATTTACAAAAATGACAGTTGCCGCATAAAATTAGGTGCTTAGGATAGGCGTCACCCTACTCTTGGCTCTGCTATTTTTTACCGAAATGCGTTCCATAAGGACGAAGGCATAACATGAGCCACGATATGGTCAATGCGGAGGCAGTAATGTTACGTCTAGGTAATGGCGACACAAATGTTTTTTGGTGGAATTTACAAAAATGACAGTTGCATCATAAAATTAGGTGCTTAGGATAGGTGTCACCCAACTCTGTGCTCTGCTACTTTTTACCGAAATGCGTTCTATAAGGACGAAGGCTATAGCATAACATGAGCCACGATACGGTCAATGAGGAGGCAACAATGCAACGTCTAGCTAATGGACACACAAATGACTTTTGGTGGAATTTACAAAAATGACAGTTGCATAATAAAATGAGGTGCTTAGGATAGGTGTCGCCCTACTCTCTGCTCTGTTACTTTTTACCGAAATGCGTTCTATAAGGACGAAGGCTATAGCACAACATGGGGTACGATACGGTCAATGAGGAGGCAATAATGTAACGTCTAGCTAATGGCCACACAAATGGCTTCTAGTGGAATTTACAAAAATTATAGTTGTATAAAATCGGGTGCTTAGGATAGGTGTCCCCCTACTCTCCGCTCTGCTATTTTTTACCGAAATGCGTTCCATAAGGACGAAGGCTATGGCATAACATGAGCCACGATACGGTCAATGCGGAAGCAGTAATGTAACGTCTAGCTAATGGCCACGCAAATGACTTTTGGTGGAATTTACAAAAATGACAGTTGCCGCATAAAATTAGGTGCTTAGGATAGGTGTCACCCTACTCTCCGCTCTGCTACTTTTTATCGAGATACGTTCCATAAGGATGGAGGCCATGACACAGCATGAGCCACGAGAGGGTTAATATGGAGGTAGCGTTGCGACGCCAAGCTAATGGTCCTGCAAATGCCGCGTGCCAGCTTTTTCCACTCGAGCAGCCGTCGAGCGTTCGTCGAGCGGTCTCGGGCTGAGTGATGAAGTGAGTGCGGAGTGAGACCTATTTTTGTACGCACCAACAAACAGCCTCGTAGATCTCGTGACACGTCGTTAGAGACTCCCGAAATATCCTCAAAGCTAAAATGGTGCGGTAACCGCTTATAAGTCTACCGTTTATTCCTCGAAACTCTACCAAACTATTCGCTGCGGTGAATTGAATGAAAAACCCAAGTTGTGATTATAAGTACCATAAAGTATAAAATCATTATACATACATGGCTACTGCGGTAACAGGGTGCTATTTGTCTATCCGGTAACCCATCACAGATTGCACCTCATAAGCAAAGGTTGCCACTAATCACTTGGCAACACTAATTTATTTTGATGTACAGAATTTTAACGGAATTAACTTCTCTTACCCGTTAGTTGTTAATTGACATCGTTTAGGCATTTAAAAAAAAATGTTTGTGTAATATTAAATTACTCATGGAACATGAAGAAAAATCGAGAGGACTCGAGGAAGCTCATTAAGCTAAATCATTTAGGGGCTACTTGGCAGTTTCACCCAGAAGAACAATATTTTTTAACCAATACAATTAGAAAGGCTTTCTCAGAACGAGAAATGAAACATATTATGATCTTGTGGGTGAAACTGGCAAATCGCCAACTTGACATGCTTTACTTTGGATGGTGGTTTTGCCCCCTTAAAGTGTTTAATGGCAGATAGCAACCCGAGGCGATTGACAACGGAAAATAACCGCGATCCAACTTGATGTAATGTACAAGTGAATTGTCTTACGAGTGCCATGACGAACTTAACGTGTAAATTGCAACGTGTAAATCGGTACATTTTTCCCATGAATGAAATTCCCAATTTCATAAAGTCCTGACATATTCAGAAACGAAACGACCATATAAAGTCTTACGGAGATAGCAACCCGAGGCGATTGACGACTGAAAATAACCGCGATCCGACTCGATGTAATGTACGAGTGAATTGCCTTACGAGTACCTTGATGAGTGTAACGTGTAAATCGGTACATTTTTCCCGTGAATGAAATTCCCAATTTCATAAAGGCCTGACATATTCGGAAACGAAACGGCCATATAAAGTCTCAGCGGAGATAGCAACCCGAGGCGATTGACGACCGAAAATAACCGCGATCCGACTTGATGTAATGTACGAGTGAATTGCCTTACGAGTGCCATGACGAACTTAACGTGTAAATTGCCGGCTTGAAACAGCCCCAGGACGAGTTGGAGCCTCGCCGGTATAAATTATTGCAGAGATTTGCACGTAAATGGTCCGTAGACGTCAGTAGCAAATGATCGTTAAAGACGGGGAAGGAAGGAAGGATTCGTAACGGAGTTCCAGGCTTGCGCGGGGTGCGGTGTAATAGTCCTCATCCGTATGCATTCCGCAGAGCCGGGAATACCTGCAATCGAGTTGAGCCTGCAAGGATCCTCTGTTGGGTGCTGACGCGTGTCATTCCTTTAAAGAGGGAAATCGCATGCCGAAACACGAGCAACCGCGTCTGAATTACGATGTAACGACGCCGAGCAGAGAAAGCCTTTTAAAACCGTAAACTTTCACTACCGTAACAAATTCCCCTCCCCAAGATGAGAAAGATTTATCACTTTAGGAGGTGTGCAAATGTCGCTTTAATTAATTCCGGTATATGAGCCGCTCAGTGCACACATTGATTAACTCCAAATGAAGTTTTCGATAATAGTCGTGAAGTAGAAAATGTATTTTTATTGTGTTAATAAGTTAAAAAATATAAATTATTGAAACTAAATATGTCATTGAGATTTTCAAGAAATATTTCAAATATCTTCGAATGAAATCTACAGGAAATCTTGAAAAATCTGTCGCTTGAGATATTTAGCAAAGATTACAAAGAAACATTTAGAAATTATTCTATGCTACTAGGGTTTGTTTCATGTTTAAGGATTTTTGATTCGGCATTGGGTACTGCAAATGTGAGTTCCAAATGAGGACTCATAAGTAATACTCTCGTGATTTATTTAATGATCTCTTATGAGGCAAATTGAATGCAAATTTTGTATCACTTTGTATATCTGAATGTCTATCAATGTAGATATTACGTCCAGAATTCTGTCGTTTCGATAGGATTGCGATAGGACCCTAGTAGCACAAAATATTTGTCTTGTATTTTCTAAACAAGTAACGAACATAGTCAATATTTAGCAGACATTTGAAATATTTGCAAAAGATTTACTATGTTAATCTAGGTGCCGAAACTCTTCCTAGGTGATGTTAAGATAAATCATGAAACAATGAACCGTAGTGTACGATATCTTCTAATGCTGCATGTCGAAAGAGGAAAAATTGTCAAAAAATCAAAAAAATTATTACGCGTTTATACTTTAAACGCGTTTTTGTTGAAGCTGCATTTTAAAAATCGGTGGGCACTCTAGTTCCGCCAATTTTCAATCAATCGTCGAGTCTTTTTTATTTTATTCGGGATAAGTTTATCTAGCGAAATACGTATGGTTTTTTCAATGTATTGATATTTGCGTTTTTTATGCAACATTAATTAACGTAATTTAGGGCAAAATACGTATCTTTCCTTTCAAATCGATGCCATTTTGTGAAAAATGCATATTTTTGAAAACGGCTACGTATTTCGCTAGTTTTTGGGCTACAGAAACTAATTCTTTTTCGTTCATTGATCTAGCTTAAACCTGGACTGAGTTATCGTGACCACCGCACGATCATCGATTTTCGCAGCGCTTTGGTAAATCGCCTTTCAAGCCGCCATTTTTGTTAATAAAATAAACACAAAAAAATATTTTGTTGTTTAATAGTAGTATAGTACCTTACTATACTTTAATTTGGATAAAAACGTTTTAATTCTTAAAAAAAAGTTCTTGAAAAACCGTAATTTTTGGGCGGATCAAAGTGGTGTAACCCCTTAAGGCGATACTTCTCTTTCCGTCACTCCTGGCCTCAGCAATTTTTGTCTCTATAAAATTGCCCATAAGCAACCAATATAAACATTTAATGAGAAATATTTAAACTAAAACTATTGACGGGCACTGATTTTTAGGAAGAGGCTATCATGAAATTGATGAATTTGTAATATGAAAATTTGTGACATTCATTTCAAAGTGAGGTGTTTGTGTCGACATTATTGCTAATTTTAATCCTCAAAAAACAGTTATATATATACTCCGGTAAATCGCCTTTCAAGCCGCCATTTTTGTAATTAAAATAAATACAACAAAATATTTTGTTGTTTAATAGTAGTATAATACCTTACTATACTTTAATTTGGACAAAAACGTTTTAATCCTTAAAAAAAGTTCTTGAAAAACCGTAATTTTTGGGTGGGTCAAAGTGGTGTAACCCCTTAAGGCGATACTTCTCTTTCCGTCACTCCTGGCCTCAGCAATTTTTGTCTCTATAAAATTTCCCATAAGCAACCAATAAAAGCACTTAATGAGAAATATTTAAACTAAAACTATTGACGGGCACTGATTTTTAGGAAGAGGCTATCATGAAATTGATGAATTTGTAATATGAAAATTTGTGACATTCATTTCAAAGTGAGGTGTTTGTGTCGACATTATTGCTAATTTTAATCCTCAAAAAACAGTTATATATATACTCCGGTAAATCGCCTTTCAAGCCGCCATTTTTGTAATTAAAATAAATACAACAAAATATTTTGTTGTTTAATAGTAGTATAATACCTTACTATACTTTAATTTGGACAAAAACGTTTTAATCCTTAAAAAAAGTTCTTGAAAAACCGTAATTTTTGGGTGGGTCAAAGTGGTGTAACCCCTTAAGGCGATACTTCTCTTTCCGTCACTCCTGGCCTCAGCAATTTTTGTCTCTATAAAATTTCCCATAAGCAACCAATAAAAGCACTTAATGAGAAATATTTAAACTAAAACTGTTGACGGGCACTGATCTTTAGGAAGAGGCTATCATGAAATCGAGGAATTTGTAATATGAAAATTTGTGACATTCATTTCAAAGTGAGGTGTTTGTATCGACATTATTGCTAATTTTAATCCTCAAATAACAGTTTTATAGTAATGGTATCGGAGCGTATGAAACTATTAAAATGATTTTAATCAGTTACTATTTAAAAAGGCCGGGTCTCCTCAAGAACTAAAGTGTCGTGCCATCTAGTCTAATTAGAGCAGAATGAGTAGCCAGAACAAGTCGTTAGTGATTGAAACATTAAACCTAACTCGTTAGTACCGCGAACCATTATTTGTAAGTTCTTGATGACGGATCTAAAGATGGTATTAAAACAATTGCAGATCATCACTGCTAGTCCAAACATCGTAAAAGAACCGTTCTTCGTTAAGGAATACGTAACGTATAAATACGAACTTATGTAACAGTTATATTATTGTTACAAACACGAACGAATAACGTAACGTATATATACGTTACATTATTCGTTTCATAATAGGGTTATATACCTGCGAAGGAAATAGCAATACAATTCTTATTTATATATTACATGTATGTTACGTTACCTGTTACAAATTTTATGTAACGGTTATATTATTGTTATATATACGAACGAATAACGTAACGTATATATGCGTTACATTATTCGTTTCATAACAGGGTTATATAGCTGCGGAGAAAATAGCAATACAAATCTTACTTATATATTACCTGTATATTACGTTACCTACTACAAATCTTATGTAACGGTTATATTATTGTTATGTATACGAACGAATAACGCAACGTATATATACGTTACATTATTCGTTTCATAACAGGGTTATATACTTGCGGAGGAAATAGCAATATAAATCTTACTTATATAGTAGATGTATGTAACGTTACATGTTACAAATCTTATGTAACGGTTATATTATTGTCATATATACGAGCAAGTAACGTAATGTACATATATACGTTACATTATTCGTTTTATAATAGAGTTATATAGCTACAGAGGAAATGGCAACACAAATCTTACTTACATATTATATGTATGTAACGTTACATGTTCCAAATCTTATGGAACGGTTATATTATTGTTATATATATGAACGAATAATGTAACGTATATATACGTTACATTATTCGTTTTATAACAGAGTTATATAGCTGCGGAGGAAATAGCAATACAAATCATTCTTATATATTACATGTATGTAACGATACATGTACAAATCTCACGTAACAGTTATATTATTGCTATACATACGAACGAATAATATAACGTACATATACGTTACATTGTTCGTTTTACAACAGGGTTATATAGCTGCGGAGGAAATAGCAATACAAATCATTCTTGTATAATACATCTGTATGTTACGTTACATGTTACAAATATTATGTAACGGTTATATTATTGTCATATATACGAACGAGTAACGTAACGTATATATATACGTTACATTATTCGTTTTATAACAGGGTTATATAGCTGCGAAGGAAATAGCAATACAAATCTTATTTATATATTACATGTATGTTACGTTACCTGTTACAAATTTTATGTAACGGTTATATTACTATTATATACACGAACGAATAACGTAACGTATATATACGTTACATTATTCATTTTATAACAGGGTTATATAGCTGCAGAGGAAATAGCAACACAAATCTTACTTACATATTATATGTATGTAACATTACATGTTCCAAATCTTATGGAGCGGTTATATTATTGTTATATATATGAACGAATAATGTAACGTATATATGCGTTACATTATTCGTTTCATAACAGAGTTATATAGCTGCTGATGAAATAGCAATTCAAATCTTACTTCTATATTACATACATGTTACAAATATTATGTAACGGTTATATTACCCTTACGTAACCGTGTCCGGTGGGATGTATATAAAATATAAGAGAAATATTTTGGGCCACTAGGGAAGTCGGCGAGACGAAAAGCCGAGGTTGGAAGAAGCGGCGACGACGTATCGACGCGTTGCACTCGTCGCAACGTCCGCCCGACGAGTGGCACCGAGAAGACGGAACGAGCGCGTAATTGGTGCCTATTTGTGACACGGTTTATGAACGCCATAGATCGTGGCGGAGACGGGCAAGCCCGGGGCTCTCGTCCGCTGTTCTAACGATTCCCATTTGACAGTTATTGCAGCGTCCGCGGGCATCTCGACGAAATTATTACGAGCAGCTGTAGGTTCTTTTTCTTCCCGCAGTCACGTCACGGGGCGGCCCGCAGAAACTATTAAGGCAAGAGCGTTCTGTGTGGGCGAAGCCGGTACACGGTCTCCGGAATGTCGGGAGAAAAGCCGTACATTTCTCCCAGGGCTAAGTGGCGGGGAACTAATGGTAAACACGACTCTTCGCGGCTGCGAGGAAAAATTAATGTGCCGCGTGTAACAGTAAATGGAGTAGAAGAAAGACAAGAGGCCGCTTGATAAATGGCATATCGAGTCCGTTCGGAAGCTAGACATCCTGTGCCGGGGTTAGGTCCCGAGGGAGACCACGTCTCGGAAATGCTGGACTCCAACCCACTTTTCTTCGTTTCCGCCCGACCGCCGTTGGTCACACCCAATAATGTTCATTCCTGACCGCTAACCGACGTGGAAGGAGCACCTCTACTCTGCGTACTTAGTTTTATACAAGCATCCGACTAAAGTGAACGCGCATCTATGAGGCAATTAAATGATACCCTTCATTCAGATGTAACGATTAAGGTGAAGTGAGACCCTCTTCGAATCAATCAATTCGAATACAAGACGTTCTTTTTAAGGGTACTGGACCAAACTGTTCGATACTTTGACACAGGACTCGTGATCATCTAAGAATTGTCCTGTGAGTGGACGCGCATCTATGAGGCAATTAAATGATACCCTTCATTCAGATGTAACGATTAAGGTTAAGTGAGACCCTCTTTGAATCAATCTATTCGAATACAAGACTTTTTTTTAAGGGTACTGGACCAAACTGTCCGATACTTTGACACAGGACTCGTGATCATCTAAGAATTGTCCTGACACATTCAACATTTGGATTTTTTGAAAAAATTCTTTAACTTAGCCCAGATCAGAACCAAAATGGCGTCGACCTTTCATACTTCGATCAATATACAATTATCGAAGGCTCTGATATGAGAAACGAAAGGGTCAGGACAATTTGACGACAATTTAGAACACTATGGTAATCGATTAATTCGCATTTGAGCGGGATAAAGACAAAATAAGTGTCTTATGCGCTTCTATGCCAAAACGATGGGAATACGAGGTCTCGGAGTGAAAATTTAATTGACCAGGAAATCACAGATGGCGCTGGGGGTCCTTCTGCAGTCAATTAGGGCCCCAGAAAGCACGAATCCAGAGGATTTCTGGAGTTTTACTTCGATTTATTTATAATTATTGTACGAAAACGACAGGTGGAGTATGCCATTTGGTATAATACCCAATATATTTCGACCCAGCTGTCAATATACAAACGAACGCCGGCAACGCAGGTATTTAGAAAAATCTTCTTTATCGACGTCGATCAAGTCACTCGACGTGTTTCACTTCACCTCAAGCGACGAGATAGGTAGAATATCGTGAATATTAACAGTGATTACCCCTGGATCAAGAGAAGAGAAAGAATAGAGAAAGAGACTCGCATAAGACTCATTCGCAGAGTTGTGATTTACAAAGACGAAGATAACAATTAAACCCGCAAATGTAATGAAATCGGCACTATTACAAAACTCGAATCTGCTACATAGATAAACTAACACCCTCACTTTTAATGTAAATTAATTAACCCCCAAAATCTACCGAAATCACCTATCTGCTCCGAAACCGAAGATAAATCACCAAAAATATGAATATTTATAATATTATAAAATATGAATTAAACAGAAAATAGTATATGGCTATCCCCGGATTAACATTTTGGGTAAACAGGGGAAAACTAAATGTTTTTAAATGTTCTGTACATTACATGGATTATTTTCTGTATGCTGAATTCCCATATAATACCGTTTCTTCGGTTCGATTAACCCATCCATTAATCTTGGTATTCACGCCGCCGTGTTATTCAGAGAGACTACCACCCTAATGTCGCGATGCAACGATTGTCCTACAGACCAGAAGACAGCTCGAGCCGTCGTAGTGTCACTTTACAACCTTCTGCTGCTTACTACAAAGCAACAGAAGTTCCCTACTGAGGCCGCGGTTTTAACGATGAGCAGCAAGAACTATGGTTCGCAGCTCCGGGTGCAAGGTACGGAATATCCGGGTAGGAATCGCAATCGTGATCTACAGTGGGACCCTGGCGTAGATCCCGCTGTGTAATGCGGTTTTGGCGTAGCACCTGACAAAATTGTTGACATTCTGAAGGAACTCATTACTTGAAACAAGGGAATTTTTAATATAACTGGTATTCGATGACTGATCTTTAAAAACATAATTAATGAATTTTGGTAACTGGAGAGTGGAAACGACTGATGACATCTTCAACATGTGATTAGTTGATACAAAGTAACAGGAAATGTACACGGTGTCCATGATCTTAATGATGATCAACAAAAACACATGTCGTAGCTCCGTGTACGAAAAATGGAATATCCAGATGGGAATCGCAATCGTGATCTACAGTGGGACCCTGGCGTAGATCCCGCTGTGTAATGCGGTTTTGGCGTAGCACCTGACAAAATTGTTGACATTTCGAAGAAACTCATTACTTGAAACAAGGGAATTTTTAATATAACTGGTATTCGGTAACTGATCCTTGAAAACATAATTAAGGTGATGTGAAAGTGGCATCGAAGAGGTTTTGTTTTGTTGCCACTGAACGTTGCTCTCCTATTAAGGAAGTGGAGGCTGTGAAACTGATGAACTTACTGCGGAACCATTTTCTTCGAATCCTTTAGGCTTGTCAGATTTACAATGTCACTTGTGTGTTAATTTGGGTTCCACGATCATTTTTAAGGCGATGTCAAAGTGGCGTCGAAGAGGTTTTGTTTATTAAACTTTTCTCCCAACTCGATTTACCAAACAGTTTGAAACTTTCCAACGTGAATAGGGAGACTGTAGGAAATGTCCTGAAACTCATGAAATTTCAATTCTTTTCACATTTGTTTATAAGTATTTTAAAAAATAGTTGATAAAAAATGAAATTTCACGAGTTTCAGGACCTACCTTAGGGTCTCCATATTCACGCNTATATAAGTATTTTAAAAATAGTTTATAAAAAATGAAATTTCGCCAGTTTCAGGACCTACTATAGGGTCTCCTTATTCACGTTTTAAAGTATGAAACGATTTGAGACACCCAGTTAGTTGCAAAGTTTTGTAAAGGATTGAGCTTTCGGATGCTACTTTCACATCCCCTTAATGAATTTTGGTAACTGGAGAGTGGACACGACTGATGACATATTCAACGTGTCATTCTATAACAATTGATACAAAGTAACAAGAAATGTACATAGTGACCATGATCTTAATGATGATCAACAAAAACACATGTCGTAGCTCCGTGTACGAAAAATGGAATATCCAGATGGGAATCGCAATCGTGATCTATATTGGCATCCTGGGGTAGATCCCGCTGTGTAATGCGGTTTTGGCATAACACCTTATAAAATTGTTGACATTCCGAAGAAACTCTTTATTTGAAACGAGGAAATTTTTAATATAACTGGTATTCGATGACTGATCTTTAAAAACATAATTAATGAATTTTGGTAACTGGAAAGTGGAAACGACTGATGACATCTTCAACATGTTATTCTATAACAGTTGATATAAAGTAACAGAGAATGTACACAGTGACCATGATTTTAATGATGATCAACAAAAAGTGCGTCACAGCTTCTTGTACGACGAATGGAATATACGGATAGGAATTGTAATCATGGTCTCTTATGGGACTCTGGTGTAGACACCACTATGTAATGCGATTTTGGTGTAGTATCTGACAAAATTGCTGACATTCTGAAGAAACTCATTACTTGAAACCAAGAGATCTAACTGACATTAGATGACAGATCCTTAAAAAAATCGTTAAAGAATTTTAGTAACTTCAGAATGGAAACAGACCGATGACTGTAAAGCATCCTCGAAATATCACTCTACAACAGCTGGTACAAAGTAACAGGAAGTCTACGCAGTAACCATGATTCTAATGATGAGCAACAAAAAGTGCGTCACAGCTCCTTGTACGAAGCATGGAATATCCGGGTAGGAATCGTAATCATGGTCTGTAATGGAACTCTGGCGTAGGCAACTACCTGTAATGCGGTACTGGCTTTGCATATAACTAGAGTTTTAACGCACCGATGAAATTCATTGTTTGAAACGGGGGGATATCCAATCTTACTGACATCAGATGA
The DNA here is from genome assembly GCF_000612105.2 of Orussus abietinus. Classification (NCBI taxonomy): domain Eukaryota; kingdom Metazoa; phylum Arthropoda; class Insecta; order Hymenoptera; family Orussidae; genus Orussus; species Orussus abietinus. Next base: position 147,542 of record NW_019394362.1, on the reverse strand, counting down.
CGACTATTGATCCTAAATGAATAATTAAAAAATGTTGTAAACCTAAGAATAGAAACGCCTAGTGCCGATGAATACCCCCGAAATGGCACTCCACGACAATTGGTACGAAGTAACAAGAAGTCCACGTGGTGACCATGATTTTAGTGATAAGCAGCAAAAAGTACTTTGCAGTTTAAGATACGTTATATGAAATGACCGGATAGAAATCGCAGTCTTGATTTGTATTGCGATCCTGATGTAGATGCCATTGTCTTGTAGAGCTTTGTAGGTTTTGACCTTTTGGATGAATCCATTATTTGAAACGGGTGGATAATTTAGATGGTATCAGACGGTGGTCGTATATTCTAAAAAAAAATGGCTAAAGAGTTTGGAAGATGTCTATAAGGAGAATAAGAAAGTGTTTGGTGACACCAAGTTACTATTTTATGTTACTTGCTCCAACATAATACCTACTTGATATATAGTAACAGGAAATCCACGTAGTGAATGAAGTCAGGATAAACAACCAAAAGTTCATCTTCCAGCTCCTGGCGGAAAGTATAGAATATTTGAATAGAAATTGCAGTTTTAATTAGTAATGATATCTTAACACGATCACCGATCCATAATAGAACTTCTAAACCGCGTCATTGGAATTTTAACACTCTGAAAAAATCCATTCTTTAAAATAACACCAAACGATGACTACAGATTTCATATCGATACTGAACTAATATTAAAAGTATTTGTAACCCTGTCTGGTTACAAGATTTGCTTAAAAAAGCACTACACAATGTAGTGGTCAACTATTAGGTGTCGGATCTCATAACAAATCTTCAAAGTTCAGAGATGCATGTGATGCTTAAACAAAATGAAACTGATGAACCATTTTTGTGCATCCCACTTGGAGAAGTGATTAAGGTGAAGTGAAACACCCTTCAAATCAGTCGATTCGAATACAACACTTTTTTTAAGGGTATTAGACCAAACTGTCCGAAACTTTGACACAGGACTCGTGATCATCTAAGAATTGTCCTGACACATTCAACATTTGGATTTTTGGACAAAATTTTTTAACTCCTCCCAGACCAGAACCAAAATGGCGTCGAGCTCTCATATTTCGATCAATATACAATTATCAAAGGCTCTGATATGAGAATCGAAAGGGTCAGGACAATTATACGACAATTTAGAACACTCTGGTAATCGATAAACTCGCATTTGAACGGGATAAGGGCAAAAAAAGTATTGTATGCGCTTCTATGCTAAAACGATGGTAATACGAGGTCTCGGAGTGAAAATTTAATGGACCTGGAAATCATAGATGGCGCAAGGTGTCCCTCTGCAGTCAATTAGGGCCCCAGAAAGCTTGAATCCAGAGGATTTCTGGAGTTTTACTTCGATTTCTTGATATTTATTGTACAAAAACGACAGGTGTAGTATGCCATTTGGTACAATATTCAATGTAATTCGACACAGCTGTCAATATAAAAACAAACGTCGGCAACGTAGGCATTTAGAAGAATCTCCTTTATCGACGTCGATCAAGTTCCTCGACGTGTTTCACTTCACCTTAAGGACCAGTATGTAACGAAGTCGGATACCGGTTTCATTGGTAAAACCATTAAAGTACTTACAGATTTTTCTTCTTCCTGGAGATATATTTTACTGTCGGGTATCAATCACTGCGGCACCGTTAATTAGTGCCGGTATTACTTAATGAGTTAGTACCAATTCCCGCTGGCATTAAGAAGGCGGACATTCAGCCGTGTTTTAGACTTTCATCAAGTTTTACTGGTACTCCCCTGGGACAAGGCTGGCAGTAAACTACTAAATGGGACTGTAACAGTAGTGCGTGACCTCGTAAGACCCGACAGCCGACAAAGCATGAAGCATTCGTCGAAGAGAGGAGAATCGAAAGGAAGCCGGGAAAAGACGGTGTTTAATGACCACCTCGACGTAACAGCACCATCTTTAAGTCCACCCAGCTCATTTAATACGTCGTCTACTAGTGCCTATAATAAATTAGTGAATCGCATTAAAGTCTTGGACGTTCCTCTCTCTCTGTGCTACCTGCCGCCATTCTACCTTTTATTATATACCGCGTTTCCGCTAACGATGTTCGTTATTCTTGCAAAACCTCTATTTTGTTAGAACGAATTTATCTGTACTGCATAGTTTATCTGGAAATAATTTCCTGAGTGATATTTATGAATATAATTAATATCTCACGTGTAACGTGATCCTGCTTCCTTCGAGTAGATAAATTTAAACAGCCATTGCAAAATTCTCATTTAGGTCTTTATTTAACGAAAGTATGCTGATATTTTACGAATTTAAGAGGATATGAAAGGCGCTAAGAAATTTAATCAACGGCGATGGAATAAAATTCATCTATACCCTTTTTGGTGGTAATGCCGCGTTGAATCCTCAAGTGGTAACATAAGCTGGCGCCTCCCATTACCGACATTCATATTTATGTTGGTCTTTTACAGTCTACGTTGAAAATTATACGAACTGAAGGGTTCCATATGTCATTTCGTTAAAGTAATGATAAAAAGATCGATGTAAAACTGTCGAAATTCTGCGGATTCATGACTTTTTATACTTTAATGGACGAACGGCGCCATCTATGACGTTTACCTGCAACTAAATCTTTTCTCCAGAAACACGTGTTAGCCCCGAGACTCTTACAATCGTTGGTGAAAGTATTTTCCATATTTTCCCATCCGACTCTGTAATATTCCATTTCTACGGTATTCTAAATTGTTCAAACTAGGTCCTGAAACTCTTCATTTTCGATTCTAAGCCTCCAAGGAGCGTAAAACATCAAAAACGTGCCCGGACCACGCCATATTGGTTCTAGTCCATGATAAGTAAATAAATTTTTCATGAAAAATGAGATTTCATGAGTTCCAGGGCCTACTTTAGGACCTCCATATCCTCGTGGTAAAATTTGCAAGAAATCGGTAACACCCAATTCGGAGAATACATTCACCAACGATTTGACTTCTCAGATATATATATTTCCAAGATATTATCACGTACGATTAATGCTCATTGAACCACGGAAATGTGCATGTACGATATTCCATATAATCATTACGTTTCAATGAAGATTTAAATTTGAAAGGTCTGGCACGCATGTTCGTAAGGTGAGTCATAATTATTCCAAGTGACTGGACATAAACTGTCTTTATATTTTTATACGTCTGGCTTGTAAATCCTTTTCTCCCTAGATTTTTAAAAATGTTCAGCTAAGCAGTCCTAGCTAAATGAAATTGCACGAGGAGTAAGAGAAGAGGGAATGAGAGCAGTGAAAGCAATGCTTAACCTAATCTCGACGATGTTCATTTCGTCGTTAAGCGGGGCAGGGCCCGCCTCATTGTGTTGGCCACGATGGTAATGAGTAAGTTCATTTACATCTTGCAGAGATTCCGCAGCGCCTGCGAAAATCCCAACCCCGGTCATTAGTACCTTCTTCCCTTAGTAGTCGTGGCAACTTATAGTCCACCTAACCCACCAAGATTACGTTTAGTTACTCGGCGCTCCTATTAATGGACCGAGGAGCGAATGCAATGCCGAGGAAGGATTCCTTGGAAATCCTGGCTGCGTTGGCATCAATCATCTCCCCGAATCGTATGCCTTCGATCTCCGAATGAATCTCGAAACGAATCGATGAAACTTCACGAGCTTTCATCGATCACGCGAGCAATCATTCATCTTCCTTGAAGGCTTGCATAAGTACCTCGAATAATATATTTCGCACGATTTGCCCAAGATTCAAGCGAAAGCCATTGGGTTCCGATCATCGAAAATCTGCTCCTTGTTATAGTTTGCAACAATGTCCTTGGACGTCGTAACGCGTTACTTCGTAACTAAATAAGTAAATTCAGGGAATAATTCTATATCTCTAATATGTGCATGTAGAATTCGAGATTTATAGTGTTTCTCTTTATCTATTTTCACCCCCTTAACCCTTTGCCCTCCTTTGTCGAGTGACTCGGGGTTGGTTGGGGCAAAATCCTGAAATCGGTTTTTAGGCACTTGAGTGTGTATTTTTTTTAAGTAAAAACCAAGTCGACATCCAACGGGCATCAAAGATATTAAGAAATTTTGTAAAAACACATTTTACCTCTTTTCACCCACTTCGGGGATGAATTTCGATAAATCCCGTCATAATGAGCACCGATGTTCCGAAAGGAATACATCCCCCAAATTTCACATTTCTAGGCTTAGCGGTTGGAGCTGGACGATAATGAGTCAGTCAGTCAGACTATTATATGTACTGATAAACAGGGTTTATTCCTAAAGAACATATTGTGCTACATTGGTGATAGCAATTTTGTTCTTTCCTTTACATCTATATGTCAGTAAAGTACATCTACAATGTCGAACCTGAAATGTACATACATCTTCGAAATCACCTTCATGGCAACTCTTGGCACTCAGGAACGACTTTTGGCCCCCAGAATATCAAAAGCATTGAGTGCAAAGGTATCAGTTTCTTTGGCTACTACGTGGTGCTAAAGTATGTAACCTGAAAAAATTAGAAACATTATTTTACAATTTTCATGACTTACTTCATTCAAGATTAGCATGTTGGCATTAGCAGATGACTTCTTCGCCCGGTGAGAAAATATTCCGTGAAAGCAAAATTGTTGTATAAGGATGTCTAAAGCTTTATGGAGTAGAATGCGGCATTTGATAGCGGAGGAGCCGTCCCACAACATCAACGTGCACTCTCGAGGTCGTCTCGTTCTTGGGAGCATCCGACTTCCCAGGGGACTCGTACAGCTCTGCGCGAAACCTTATCCCGAACAATCTGAGATCACGCCATGATTCCGCTGCCTCGTACATCGTTGAACCCCCTGGCAAGTGCGGACACAGGTATAAGAACGTTCGCCAATGTCCGATTAATCCGCGACGTTCAATCCGCCGTGGAACGCTCTCTACGTGATTTACGACAGCCAGCACAGTACACGAGTTGCGTCTTGGTGCGGGTGCTAAAGCCGCTCGTATGATGTAGCGCGGTGTGATCTACTTCTGCGACCGTGTAAGCCGGTCCGGGTCATCTCTGGGTGATTTAAGACCAAGGTCTTGCCTCAGCCATTACCCCCGAACCGTAATAAAACACCACTTACACTTGGCTCTCCTATAAACGGTGACACACAGTGGCCCCTAATTTCCTTCAAGTTTTCTTTGCCCGAGCTGTTGATTGACAATAATGTGGACAAAGAGCATGGTATGAGCGTTAAAGCCTTTGCTACAATGTAGCTTGTTGTGATGTTCTTCCGAGACCATGTAAGCCAACCCAAGTTATCTGTGGATGATTTAAGGTGGAGGTCTCGTCTCAGCTGTTCTCTTTAAATCGTAATAAAACATCACCTACACTTGGATCTTCTATAAACGGTGACACACAGTGGCCTCTGATTTCCTTCAAGTTTTCTTGACCCGAGCTGTTGATTGACAATAATGTGGACAAGGAGCATCATGGTAGGAGCGTTAGAGCCTCTGCTACGGAGTAGCGTAGTGTGATCTGCTGACACTATAATAAGCCAGTCCAAGTCATCTGTGGATGATTTAAGGTGGGGGTCTTGTCTTAGCTGTTCTCTCTAAATCGTAATAAAATATCACCTACACTTGGCTTTCCTATAAACAGTGATACACAGTGGCTTCTGATTTCCTTCAAGTTTTCTTGACCCGAGCTGTTGATTGACAATAATATGGACAAGGAGCATCATGGTAGGAGCGTTAGAGCCTCTGCTACGAAATAGCGTGGTGTGATCTGCTGACACTATAATAAGCCAGTCCAAGTCATCTGTGGATGATTTAAGGTGGGGGTCTTGTCTTAGCTGTTCTCTTTAAATCGTAATAAAACATCACCTACACTTGGTTCTCCTATAAACGGTGACACACAGTGGCCTCTTATTTCCTTCAAGTTTTCTTGACCCGAGCTGTTGATTGACAATAATGTGGACAAGGAGCATCATGGTAAGAGCGTTAGAGCCTCTGCTACGAAGTAGCGTAGTGTGATCTTCTGCTGATACTATGTAAGCCAGTCCAAGTCATCTGTGGATGATTTAAGGTGGAGGTCTTGTCTCAGCTGTTCTCTCTAAATCGTAATAAAATATCACCTACACTTGGCTTTCCTATAAACAGTGATACACAGTGGCTTCTGATTTCCTTCAAGTGTTCTTGACTCGCGCTGTTGATTGACAATAATGTGGACAAGGAGCATCATGGTAGGAGCGTTAGAGCCTCTGCTACGAAGTAGCGTGGTGTGATCTTCTGCTAACACTATGTAAGCCAATCCAAGTCATCTGTGAATGATTTAAGGTGGAGGTCTCGTCTCAGCTGTTCTCATTAAATCGTAATAAAACATCACCTACACTTGGATCTTCTACAAACGGTGACACACAGTGGCCTTTGATTTCCTTCAAGTTTTCTTGACCCGAGCTGTTGATTGACAATAATGTGGACAAGGAACATCATGGTAGGAGCGTTAGAGCCTTTGCTACGAAGTAGCGTGGAGTGATCTGCTGACACTATAATAAGCCAGTCCATGTTATCTGTGGATGATTTAAGGTGGAGGTCTTGCCTCAGCTGTTCTCTCTAAATCGTAATAAAATATCACCTACACTTGGCTTTCCTATGAACAGTGATACACAGTGGCTTCTGATTTCCTTCAAGTGTTCTTGACTCGAGCTGTTGATTGACAATAATGTGGACAAGGAGCATCATGGTAGGAGCGTTAGAGCCTCTGCTACGGAGTAGCGTTGTGTGATCTTCTACTGACACTATAATAAGCCAGTCCAAGTCATCTGTGGATGATTTAAGGTGGAGGTCTCGTCTCAGCTGCTCTCATTAAATCGTAATAAAACATCACCTACACTTGGATCTTCTACAAACGGTGACACACAGTGGCCTTTGATTTCCTTCAAGTTTTCTTGACCCGAGCTGTTGATTGACAATAATGTGGACAAGGAACATCATGGTAGGAGCGTTAGAGCTTCTGCTACGAAGTAGCGTGGTGTGATCTTCTGCTAACACTATGTAAGCCAATCCAAGTCATCTGTGAATGATTTAAGGTGGAGATCTCGTCTCAGCTGTTCTCTCTAAATCGTAATAAAATATCACCTACACTTGGCTTTCCTATAAACAGTGATACAACGTGGTCCCTAATTTACTTTCAAGTTTTCTTGGTGCAAGTCGCCCATCTATTCCATAATGTGCACAAGCTGCGGCTCGTTGCTGGTGTTACAGCTTCTAAAATGTAACGTGGCGTGATCTTCTTGTGAGACCGTGTAAGCCAGTCCAGGTCCCAGTTATCTGCGGATGATTTAAGGCGGAAGTCTTGTCTCAGCTGTTACTTCCAAACCGTAATAAAACAACACTTACTCTTGGCTCCCCTATAAGCAGTGACACAATATGACACCTAGTCCCCTTTCAAGTTTTCCTCATCCAAGCTGTTGATACTGATTCTACAATGCGACACTCTTGTTCCCTGATAATTAAAAAGTTCTTGGAAGCCCAATTACAATTAATTAAATTTAGTGGCCAGCCCAATCAGAACCACTACTGATTTATTGTACCGTTCTCAAATGGATATAACTGTTCCAACAATTTCAACAATTCCAACCCGGAGATAAAAATCTACTTTCTAGGCGAAATTAATTATTTACGGCAATTTAAACGTTTTTCGCTAAACAGTGTCTTGGGTTCAATAAAACTGATTCTGTAACAATTATCAGGTGCAACCTAAACGATGGTGAGTTAATTTTAAGTGGAACTGATTTTTTCTTAATTCGATGTAAAAAATTGGTCTCAAGTATTAAGAATATTAGTGAAAATTATAACATATTTCGGATAGAATGTTTTATTGAAGGTAAACGACAAGTACTTGGCATAAAACATTATTAATGGTGAAAAAATATTGTTTTAAGTTCATGCAGGAACGAGTTTACCGGTAACTGTTTGAGGTTCGAAAAAAATCATTAGCCATGCTGATAATTCTGTTAAATTCTAATTTGTTGCAGCAATATTATTAGTTCTAACAGTCTTTCATTCTCTGAATTAAATAAATTTTCCTTTGTAACATGTTTATGCACAGAAAATGTAGCAATGACGAGTCAGTCAGACTTGATCAAGGCGAGCTTAAAAAAATTAGATACTGTCATAATTTGTCTTAATTTCGGTTGCTCTTATTTTATTGATAGTACCCAGTAAAGATTCGTTCGACACGAGAATTTCATTGATTCAGAAACTAATTTTCTCGCTCAGTATCCAAGAGTTGCAAAAAATAAATATAACTATTAAGGGGATGTGAAATTGACATCCGAAAGCTCAAAGGGAAATTTCATTTTTTACAAACTATTTTTAAAATACCTATAAACAAATTTGAAAAGAATTGAAATTTCATGAGTTTCAGGACCTTCCTTATAGTTTTCCTATTCACGTAGTAAAGTTTCAAACTATTCGGTAAACCTAGTTGTAAGAAAAGTGTTATAAACAAAACCTCTTCGACGCCACTTTGACATCACCTTAAAAATGTTCGTGGAATCCAAATTAACAGACAAGTGACATTGTAAATCTGACAAGCATAAAGGATTCCAAGAAAATGGTTCCGCAGTAAGTTCATCAGTTTCACAGCCTCCACTTCCTTAATAGGAGAGCAACGTTCAGTGGCAATTTTCATGACAAAGGCCTGCAGCTTTAATCGCCACATCTTCGCCCCAGTGGTCCTCAAAGGGATTATGGAGTCACTCGTGCGGGAGGGATACAGAAGGGCGTACTTTACGTTACGCTCGAGGTTTTACTTCCTCCGGCTTCGCTCGGTGTGGTTATGAATATAAATATAATGGCTCCGCGGTAGGATATATCGCCGGAAAACAAAAGCCGGCTGTAAGTAATATCCCACTAATTTTCAGACTCTAGCCCAGTACGTCTTGCGCTTTGCGGGCCGAGGGTGGAAAAAATGTCATATTTTACTTGGACGCAGTGTTTTACGCGCGATAAAAATCTGGGCGCACCCCGAAAGTGCCCTAGGCCGGGCCGTAAGTCCAACCCAGGGGAAGGTTCGCCAATTTCGAGTGTCGTGGATTTCTTTCGACCACTCCTTCTCTTTTCCGCCGTTTCCGTCTCTCTTTTTCCTTTCCTTCTTCTCCTGGCAGCCTCTCGGAAACGTTCTACGAAGGCCTCTCGTGTTCCGTCCAGCATAAAGTTTCCGTTCTTACGCCCGGGTGTAAAAGGAATTCGTACGCCTCGGATAAACGGCGGTAACTCGATTACCGCGCTGGACGTCGTGCAGTCGACTTCTGGCGCGGTATATTAAAAAAGAAAGGCCAGAAAAAGCACGCATAATGCGCAGCGCATGGGTATGCGATCGTTCGTAAAGTTTTTATTGCTGACTGTAAAGGCAGTCTTTATAGCGCGTCATTGACGGTCTTGTGCCGGCAAGTCGAAGTGGCAAGGCTCGATCGTCGCAAGGGAAAAACTTTACAGGCATACCGGGAACAATTAATGATTGCACATTGCCGCCCTCTCTGTTCTTTGGCGCAACCGCACGTCTTTTTGCGACAAGGTGCCGTTTGCCGCATCATGATCAGCGGTGCTTCTATCGCAACCTGACGATTGCTCCTGCCAATGAGAGTCCGACGTCGATCGAGGCAACTTTTTGCCCCTTCTCCGTATCTTATTATATACTTTCACCGACTTTTCCTCGTCACTTGTGTGTTAATGGCACCTGATCTCCTGCAGCGAACGTCATTACGACATTTAACCCGGACTAAAAGAGCTCTAATAATAGAAGACTCGCGTTGATAGACGGACCCGGTCATCAGGGCTTCCTTTGCCGTTCCTCCTTACATTTTTCCTCGACCTCAATTATCGCCACTTGCTCGATTACTCTCGAAGACCTCATTCTTTTCCTTTTCCGCACGTACGAAACTCCCGTATCGTGTTCACTTTCTTAGTCGCGGTGAACGTGCAAAAAGTGGAGCAGAAAAGTGATACCGAAGAGGCCAACAAAAAAGAGCTTTTAAACGCCTCCAGGATAATTATGATAGGTTGATAACCTATTGCTAGCACATTGATAGCGAGCCCTCCCTAGCTGACACAATATGAATCATTGTCAAAGGTCTGCCACTTTGAACACCGTTGAATATTGTGTACCTACTCAGGTACCGATGATCACCAAAATAACAGCGCGATTCCTACTTGGTCCTCCTTTAATTTGTAAAAGCCCGGGTTTCTTCCAGCTTTCTTCGTGCCAAAATTCATATTTTCCGGCATACGGAAAGATGCATCAAAGACATTCTATTAACGTTCTTTAATTCAAAGTCCATTGAACACACACAGATAATTACAAGATGTAGGTGTCGTGCCTAATTACAAGGTCGGGCTTGCATCTTGCATCACGGTCCGTGTTCCATGGCGACTCGCGCGCCTCTAGCGTGAGCTTGGGAACACGAGGAAGTGATCGTAGATGATGGACGATCCGTGGTTACGGATGATGAAGTGGTAGCGCGACGTGGAGAAATATCGACGGGACGCTGCTCCATCTATCACGGCTGCCACGGCAATCCCGTTTCCCCTGCGACGTAATCACCTGTACGCGCAACTCGATCCAGGACCCGCCAAAGTCTCCTCAGAAGCCGTGAAGCCTCCCCATCCCTTAACTCGTATACACGTCCTAGTGACCCTCTAATAAGTGTCCCGAGCTTGAGATAGCAAGCGTCGATCAGTCAACCATGTCTAGTCCATTTGGCACCTCTCGCGTCACCCTGTGTATCTTCCGGGACCCACGTCCCGCTTTTTGCTTCAGTGGACCCATCATAGGGAACATTTTCGTTCGGTATTTCTAAATATGTATTTTGAATTGAGAAATATTACCGCTAGAGTTATATCACCTGATATCTCGTGGAAACCAAGCTTTTTGTAAAGTTGTTCAGGACACTGTTACGGTCAAAGTAATAACGAAATGATAGAAAATAAAGCTTAATTAAGTAGACATAGAGCGATGTACAGGATAAGTAGACATACAGCGGTGTACAGGATGTGGTACGGAAATTTGACCTTAGGTATGTGAATAGAGGCATTTAAACATAGAGATAAGACGTTCAATGGTTCTTAAATTGATGCGAATCAATTACGGGGATAATGATAACACATATGTATTATTACGAAGAAATAAAGCGCTCGTAGCGTACACTAATAAAAATGCCCATGAAAATTGACATACTCAATCATTGGTTATTTTGATGCCGCAATGAATTGCTTTAAACTTACGTTGTTTCTGTAATATCACATTCAGCGTCTAAGTTAAGTTAAAGGAACTTATAATGTAATATTATACAGAATTCAAGTTAAAATGTACTAATACGGTAAATATACAATATTGTGTGTATTTATACATTATCTGATTTGTAATTTTTCCATTTTACGTTTGCTATGTATACCTTCCTTTACGAGGTACGTAAAAGTGTATGTAGATTTTTAGCAGCGTATATCTACATATTTACCGATTCGTATCAGATCCTCGAAAATAAGCAACGAAGGACAAATTTAGAACATGGAAATTACCCGATTACCAGGGAACACCGTGTATGTTCCTTGAAGATGTTGCAGAAAATATGTACAGTTATTGATGCACGATCCCAGAAAAGATCAATTTCGAAAATGAAAATAAGATAAATAGAATAGATAAAAATACTTCGATTTTCACTAACAAAGCGCTGAAAAAGTGAAGGTTGCTCCTTGGATGCGAGACTACCATTAGCTGTGCTGCCATCTACCGCCATGCGCGTAACAACGTATTTGGCGCGCGGTTTAAATTTGCAAAATCGGGAATTATACACGTTACGTCACTTATGCCAGGAAGAAATTAATTTTCATTATGTGGTAGCTATGTTATTATTCTTGACCTACCATTAGTTTAGGGATAGCTTCCAACCGACAATTTGAACGTCAGCGCAACTTGTTGATTTTTTAATGGAAAGTAAAACAGACGAGGGCGGGCGCGCATAGTTCTATTTAAAGTACTTTCAAATACGATTTTGGAAGCAATTTAAACTTCCGTAAAACTCTCTCAGATCGATTAACAAAGAAGTTCCGATAGGAAATTCATTTAAAAAAGGGGATCCGATTGAAAATTCAGACTCTTTGAAACATCACAAAAGTCACGATCCTGACTTTATTGCAGTAACAAAGAGAAAAGAAACACTCCCTAAGCCGTGCACTGTTTGTTGGTAAAGTGACAGTAAAGAGAAAAATACTGTCGATAGGATACATTGGTTTTGACGTAACTTCAAATACAGACAAATCGCTGCAGGCCGTTTCCTATGCGAAAAATAATACAGACACATTCTTCAAGTGGACTACATAACGTAACAAGTTGAGCAAATAAAATGTACGTACAATTCAGGTGTCAAATTATACTCTTTCAAGAAGAGGAGGTGTTCCATTCATCGAAGACACCATCGTCTTTTCCATTCGATAACAACGAACAACCTCGGACTTCGTTGCCATTGCGTTGCCAACATAAGATAGGAAATATCCATTGGCAGTCTCTGGACCATCAAGTACTATAAGAAGACTTAAACACCAACGATCAGTCCCACAGAAAGCGACCCCAAACTCAGAACCCAGGTTCTCAGATGTTCCCTGATCTAACGATGCGAGCGCTACTTGCGGAAGATAAGGGAACTCCAACCCTACGTGACCAAAACATTTCCTACCGCCGTAAAGTACCCAAAATACTATTAATTTAACAATTAAGGTGCGCAAAGCGAATCAAACGACAATCCTCAGATGACATACAGAATGTGATGTTTCCAACCCCATAAAGACTAGCGGACCCGCTAACAAACGATAATGATTAATTCCGAAATTGAATCGAGGAGGCGCTCTCGGCCCTGGAAAGAAATCTGAAGATGTTGGACCCCTAAACTGGGGACGACTGCGATACATGGCGTTGTATCTCCTTATACTCCTTGGTGCTCCCGACCACGACTCGGTCCATTCCCTCGTAGGATGTTCTCTAGGCGAGGGCAATAGCGGAGGCTCGGTGCGTAGTCGTTCGACGCGCTCGTAAATTCGGAATTCGGTACGGTTCACCGGTTACGAGGAGGCTCGGGCTCCTTCCGGGAGATTAACGTTAACTCGGTCTCGTTAACGCGCTTCCGTCTCGTCCAGCGTCTTTTCCTGGGCAGGTCGTTGGAACGAGGGGGAGCGGGGAGCGGCCGGCAAGGCGGATACCTAGCGTACCGACGGTCGGCCATTCGAGGACGCAGGGACGCGTTCGGCGCGCGGATCGCGAGAAATCCAAGCAGACGCTTTCAACCCTCGTAGCGAGCCCTGGTCGTAACTCAGCTCTCGAGTAAGAGGTGGAAAAATTTCACGGCTGACGTCACACGGCAACATCGAGGTTTACGATCCTGCGGCTACGGGCGCGCCGTAGCGTTGGACGCGTGCGCGGGCGCGGGCTCGCTACGGCACTTTCGTACGTGCCCGCGTGAGTACAACACGTAGGTACGCACGTACGGAGATCAGCATACGTCGCCTGTTATTTACAATTGGCGGCGATTTATGTCTCTGGGCCGGATGAGGGCAGGCAAGCACAGGGAACGTAGAGCGCGGGCCGCCTTGCCAGCCAATTCCCGGCGGCCCGCTATATTTACGAGGCCCATAAAGTAGCGGGTACGGCCGCGTATATTGCCGCGTAAATATCAGCTTATGGAAATATAGAGCTCAATATCTGCCTGCCCGCCCTCTCGTCGCCCGGCCGTCCTGCCGCCCCGCCACCGGCATTTCTTCCCTTCCAGGGGCGGCACGATGCAGGGTAGTTTTCGTCGCGCACGACCGCCACGACCCCGACTGCGCTCGTAATTTCTCGCCACTGAAGGCAACCTTCGACGCTCACCAGAGCTGGGATGTCGGACCCGTCCGGCTTTGTCATCCCATCGACTTCGCCTAGCTGCCGCGACTGCGGGAAGGAAAGAACGAGGCGTTAAGGTGGAGTGAAAGCCCCCTCACTTCAGTCGATTCGAATCAACACTTTTTTTAAGGGTATTGGACCGAACTCTCCGAAACTTTGACGCGTGACTCGTGATCGTCTAAGAATTGTCCTGACACTATGAAAATTTGGATTTTTTATAAAAATTTTTCAACGGCCCAGGCTAGAACCAAAATGGCGTCAAGCTCTCATATTTCGATCAATATACAATTATCGAAGGCTACGATATGAGAATCGAAAGGGTCAGGACAATTTCACGACACTTTAGAACAATCTGGTAATCGATAAACTCGCATTTGAACGGGATAAAGGCAAAAAAAGTGCTGTATGCGCTTCTTTGCTAAAACGATGGTAATACGAGGTCTCGGAGGGAAAATTTAATTGACCTGGAAATCATAGATGGCGCAGGGCGTCCCTCTGCAGTCAATTAGGGCCCCAAAAAGTATGGATCCAGAGGATTTCTGGAGTTTTACTTCGATTTATTGATATTTGTTGTACGAAAACGACAGGTGGAGTATGCCATTTGGTACAATATCCAATATAATTCGACCCAGCTGTCAATATAAAAACGAACGTCGGGAACGTAGGTATTTAGAAAAATCTTCTTTATCGAGTAAGCCAAACTGTACGTACGACGTCTTTTTCAAAGTATGGTATAAATAGTGTGTTAAAAGATACGAAAGTGGTAAAACTGTGTTGGACATTGTTTTTAAGAAGATAAAAATTGCGACTCATCGGTAACAGTTATAGTGTACTTCAAACTGTTTTTGTGAATCTTCATAGTTATTGAACATTTTACCCGCCTTTCTGGTTGACTAAAATAATTGAAATAAAAGAAACGACGTGCACGTAGATCCACAAAATTATCCCTATCTATCGATTCGACAAACTTGATATACATACTTTTCCTAGTAACATAGAATAACTTCTAAATATTTGTTTGTAATCTTTGCTAAATATCTCAAGCGACAGATTTTTTAAGATTTCATTCGATGATATCTGAAATATTCGTTGAAAATCTCAAGGACATATTTAGTTTCAATAATTAATAAACATATATAGAAATTATATTTTTTAATTTATGAACACGTAATAAAAATACATTTTTTACTTCACGACTACTATCGGACACTTCATTTATTTCAAATGTCTGCTAAATATTAACAAAATGTAGGATATTCGTTAAACATATAGAAAATATAGGACAAATATTTTGTGCTAGTAGGGTTGGTTAATACTCTGCAACCAGAAACATAAACCGCAAATGATACAGACATATTTCTGGATTGTAGAGTTACGTAACGTCCAAATGTTGGGCAACCTTCGGGTGGAAATGCGAATGGATGCATAAAAAAGGAATACAGAAATGCGAACGCGTGATTTAAATGTTACGTGAAGTTATATAGAGTTAATCTATACCACGTTACTTGATATTGCGACAGGCAATTGAAAAGTCCGCATTACTCTTCCCGGCGCAGTTCTCGAGTCGAAGAAGAATCGAAGACACAGAAGGCTCCGAGCCAGAGGGGGCTCTCGTCGGCTGACACCATTAGCACGACCATCCGTCACCATTAACACAAATGTCTCGACATTGCCGGGGAACATCGCATTAATCACGAGCGTCCACATAAATTTCTGCGGGTTTCGTTGGCCCCGACGAAACTCGGGGTGCGATGCGTTAATGGATGATGAATCAAGGATCCGTCGGATCGAGCAGCGCCAGATGCTGCGAGGCCATCAAATGTGATTCAATCTCGGACCACAACGCATTCACCAGATCAAGTTTGCTCACTTGGCTGCTGCACTTGGCGGTCATTTCGCGGTTTCTTCCCCGATGTACGGCTAATTGGCCCCAAACGGAATTACAACAAAGAGTTGAACCAAAGCGTTAATAGAACTGCTCAATCGATAATTGATTGTTTGCCCAAAAGTGATGATGGGAGGGATTTGGAAGGGAATCGGGAGATGTGAAGCCGATTACTTGTTTTAGGGGTTAAGCAAAGCTTGACATGATGAGTTGATGTATGAAAAAGTGTAGGTGAATCAAGGATCGTCGGATCGAGCAGATCCAGATGCTGCGAGACCATCAAATGTGATTCAATCTCGGACCACAACGTATGCCCTAGATCAAGTTTGCGCACTTGGCTGCTGTACTTGGCGGTCATTTCGCGGTTTCTTCCTCGGTGTACGGCTAATTGGCCCCAACCGGAATTACAAGAAAGAGTTGAACCAAAGCGTTAATAGAACTGCTCAATCGATAATTGATTGTTTGCCCAAAAGTGATGATGGGAGGGATTTGGAAGAGAATCGGGAGATGTGAAGCCGATTACTTGTTCTAGGGGTTAAGCAAAGCCTGACATAATGAGTTGATGTATGAAAAAGTGTAGGTGAATCAAGGATCCGTCGGATCGAGCAGATCCAGATGCTGCGAGACCATCAAATGTGATTCAATCTCGGACCACAACGCATGCCCCAGATCAAGTTTGCTCACTTGGCTGCTGCATTTGGCGGTCATTTCGCGGTTTATTCCCCGGTGTACGGCTAATTGGCCCCAACCGGAATTACAAGAAAGAGTTGAACCAAAGCGTTAGTAGAACTGCTCAATCGATAATTGATTGTTTGCCCAAAAGTGGTGATGGGAGGGATTTGGAAGGGAATCGGGAGATGTGAAGCCGATTACTTGTTCTCGGGGTTAAACAAAGCCTGGCATGATGAGTTGATGTATGAAAAAGTGTAGGTTAGGTCTCGTTTCTAACAATTTTCTTCGAATCGGGTGTACTGAACCGTTTCGAACTCTACAATGTGGAGACGGAGGCTATAAGAAAGATCCTGACATGCATGAAATTTCTATTCCTTTTTAATTTGTTCGTAGATATTTTCAAACTTTTGTATAAAAAATGAAATTTCATCAGTGTCGTGACTTTCTTTATAAAATCCATGTTCACTTTGTAAAGTTTGAAATGATTCGATACACGCAATTAGTAGAAAAGTTTCACACGAACGATTAACTCCTCAGATGCCACTTTCACATCCCCATATATATATTTTTTTTCATATATATGAAATAGAATGAGAAATATATAGAATGACCCTTTCGTATCACCTTAAGGAGATCTACAAACAGACTTTGTGAATCCTCTTTCTCTGACAGATGATCGAAACTTTAAAAGTTAACAATTTTAATTTGCAGAATTTGAAAATAATCTCACGTAGAACAATGCTAAACCTAGATGAAGGCTGGGAATCACAAATTTGAATTAAAGTGATAGTGATAGATTCATCCCTGTTAGCGGTACATAACTGTCTATTCGCTTTGTTTACTTTCACAGAGTGAAAGCATGAAATCTCGTTTGTTCAACAGAAATAACACTTCTGCAGCTGTTACATAACTGTTATCCAAGTCGTAAACGTCATTGTCCCGTAAAATGGTATAGGATTTCACGTTAGAGAGGATGCACACTGTCAAGTACATGACCGTTCCGCGATTTCTTCGTCAATAATTGAATAACTCGCCGCGAAGAGCATTACAAGAAAGAGTTGATCCAAGGCGTCGTAGACAGCTCAATTGAGAATTGATTATTGGATCAAGGGTGACGACGGGAGTGATTTGAAAGAGGATTAAAACGTACAAAGCCAATTGCTTGTCCTCTAGCTTGAACAAAACCTGGCATGATCAATTGACCTCCACAAAAGTTAGGTCTTCAAAGATAATCTAGAAGCTGCTCTCGTGTACCCTCCTCTTCTCCCAGACTTCAACCTCAAAAGATAGCAATTAGACCCCAATTAACGTACCCGAAAATAGTTTCAACGGAATGTAGCACATTATGTACCACAATTCGATGGGAACTAGGAATCGCTAATCTGGATTACGGTGAAGATTAAGAAGATAGGGTCCCTAATTTTCAATACCATGCTATACAGCTTGATACGGTACATCAATGCGCATTCGTTTCGTTATTTTCACCGAGAGGAACAATGAAATTTCGTTATATCTCCAGAAATAATGATTTCTGCAGCAACGATGCAAATGTTTCCGTAAGTCGTGGACGTAATTGTCCCGTGGAACGATATAAGATATCAGATTAATGCGGACACACGCTGCCAAGTGTACGGCCATTTCGCGATTTCTCGGCCAATAACCGGATAACTAGTTGCAAACGACATTACAAGAAAGAGTTGAGCCAATGCGTCGTAGAACAGCTCAATTGGGAATTGATTATTGGACCAAGGGTGATGACGGGAGTGATCTGGAAGAGGATTAAAACGTAGAAAGCCAATTGTTTGTCTTCTAGGTTAAGCAAAGCCTGGCATGATCAATTGACCTCCAGAAAAGTTAGGTCTTCAATGATAATCTAGATGCAGCTCTTGCGAATCCTCTCACAGATTGCAACCCCGTATTGCAATTCCGTGCCAAATATCTTGATTCGTTACATCATTGCGCATTCCCTTCGTTATTTTCACAGAGAGGAAGAATGAAATCTGGTTAGGTCTCCAGAAATAATACTTTCTGCAGCAACGATACAATTGCTTCCTTAAGGTGACATGAAAGTATAAATATATACACCAAAACGTCAAATTGTTTATAAAACCTTTCACCAAACCGGGTGCACCGAATAATTTGATACTTCAGCACGTGATTATGGAGGCCCTAAAGAAGATCGCGACGCTCATGAAATTTCATTTTTCGAAAAATAATTGTTATGTACCAGGACTAAAACCAAGGACACATATTTTTGTTTGAGAAACGAAATTTCATGGGCATTGCGTTCTTCCTTAGATCCTCCATAATTAGGTGTTGAAGTTTGAAATGATTCGGTGCCTCCAGTTTGGAGAAAAGTTTTATCAATATTTTCAGGCTTTACATATTGTTATGCTCTAACATTATATTAGGTCCTTGAATAAGTTACAGGTAGAGTAAGGGACATTCTATATTGTTATGCCCTAACATTATGACTCCCTTTTAATCTTTTGCCACTCTCCGGATCCTGGGAGATTGACGACACCGCTCCACAGCGTTAGTTCTATGTCATCGAAATTGTATCCCAACACAGGAAAACCCCTTTGTCTTATCTTTAGCCCCGCTCTCTCACTTCCCCAGGAGAATCAGTCGTAACAGTCTGTCCGAATCGAAACATCCTCACGAACCAACAGTATCCGGCGTGAAAATGAATAAAGAATTAATAATGAAAGTTAGTGGTATAAAATTGTCCTGAGTCCTCAAGAAGACAAACACCTCACGGCATAACAATACATAGAATGGCCCTTTCATATCACCTTAAGTCGTAGACGTTATTGTCGTGGAACGATATAGGATTTCAAGTTAGAGCGGATGCCGCTGCCAAGTGCACGGTCATTTCGCGGTTTCTCCGTCAATAAACGGATAATTGGCCGCGAACGGAATTACGAGGGTCATGGCTAACGCATCAGGTGTGCTCTGTCGGTAATTGGTTGTTCGGCCGAAAATACAATGCCTCCGGTGACGGAGTTACGAGCGACGACTGCCGGTGGCTTTTTTCCTCTTTCAATGAGAACCGCTCAAACGAGAGACCGCCTCGTCCTTCCCTTCCCTCTCGGTCCGACACTCCGACTCTCCGATCTTTCTTCATCTTGCTTGGAACCTCTTGAAGCGGAGGAAAGGATTTTTTACCGGTAGCGCGCACACCGTTTAACGCGGATCCTATACGGCGCCATGCGTCGTCGGGAGGCGGACGTCCGAGTAAAGTGTTTTTGACCGTCGCTGATATGTTTACGAGAGTCAGCTGGCAATTAATCGGGATTTATGGGATACCTTCAACGCGCCACTCTGAATGGATTAATTTCGGAGCGGGTTTAGGGCGGTGAGCGCTGCCAGCTTTTTACCGGAGACAGCTGCTAAGCGTTCCCTTTTCTACCTTACCTCGCATCATGCGACAAGAAACATGCGTACAATTTAGTTGGCCGCACGATTACCAACAGTTTCTCGCTGCTTTTTCAGCGCCCTCGTCCTCGACGAGGCTCCTCGAGTAGAATCTACCGAATACGAGAACGACCGAGGGGTGCGGCACGAAGGGGACGAGGAAAAAATTACTGCTAACACTGCGGGAGGGGAAAGGAAATATATTACCGTGCATTCGACTACTGTTACGGTCGATTGAGATGTGCTGGAGCGAACTACCACTGTTGTGTTTCTATGGGGAAAACGGCCGAGGTGGAACTCTTTGGGAACTGATAGACATAATCCGGCACGGACTTTGTAGGATGACAAGAGTAATCGGTGATCTACAATATGTATCCGCTGTGAAATTAGTGGAATTATTGCAACGCTCCGAATTATTCCATGTAGCAACATTAAGGGGTTATACTACCCAGGCGCACTGAAAAACGAAGCTTTCTTCGGAAATTTTTTTCTCTATTACTAAGCAATGAATCAAAATAATGTTTGGAGAGTTTATTCTATGGGTATTAAGGTTGACGAAAATATTTTTTATTTCCATTAAAGGTACAAAATGGCGTCGTAGCACTAGGTAACTTGAAAACAGTTTTCCGGAGGAGGAAAACGGTGTACATGGTTGTAGTCTAAGGGCGCCACTTAAAGGAAAAAGAAATTTTTTTCTTAATCTGCATTAGTTTTTCTTTGGAAGTACCCAAGATTTTTAATTTTCTTTTTGAAAATTCACAAATTGGCATCAATTTTAATTTTTTTTTCTTTTTTTCTTAGTAAAAAATCGACCTCAAATTGTTCATTGCAAATGTAATTATTTGTCAATTGTAAAAATCGTGTGTACTTCGATAGATAGTCTATCTAAAAAGCTGCAGTTAAAATTTCAAATCCATCGGATAAAAAATGTGCGAACTACGCTGTACACAAATATGAAAAACATAGTTTCGAGGAAAATACGTTTAAAGTTTCAAAACGTATTTACTATATAAAATATTCAAAATATAGGCTTGCTAATTCTTTTACCTTTACTCTGCTATCCCAACTTTATTTTCATTCATTGCTTAGTAATAGAGAAAAAAGTTCCCGAAAAAAGCTTCGTTTTTTAGTGCGCCTGGGTTGTATAACCCCTTAAGTGATACAATATTGGTAAACTGCAGTTCCTGAAGCAACGACACAAAAAAAAGTACTTTATGGAAATTTATGTACATTTTTACACCCTACGTAACAGAAGTTTTACATAAAAAAACGTACAATGGAAACATTACAAGTCAGAAAACGTATAAATGCTCGTGACATTGTATATTTATTATTTAATATATATTTACTTTAATTAAATGTAACATTAAAGTGTAATTTTTCTCGTGGCATGTAAGACATTTACCATGAACGTATAATATAAAGGGCCATAAACTAGCGTAATCTAATCGATTCAAATGAATCTAAACTGAGAAGTTCTTCCAAACGATATCATTTCATTATAATTTTTACAAGTCTTGTTACTGTTCTTCATTTCTTTATTTCATTAATCCCAATACCGCTTAGCGTGATAATTCCTTCGGCTAAATGTTCTTTTCGAAGCTGCTGTTATAATCCAGTAGTTTGATAAATCTAGAACGAGTAATTAAAAAATTATTTCTTTTGGGATATTAAAAAAAAAAACCAAAAGGTGGTTAAAAACTACGTGTCTGTATTTTTTAACCACCAAAAGGTGGTTAAAAACCACGTGTCTGTATTTTTTAACCACCTTTTGGTCGTTAAAAACCACGTGTCTGTATTTTTTAACCACCTTTTGGTCGTTAAAAACCACGTGTCTGTATTTTTCAACCACCTTTTGGTCGTTAAAAACCACGTGTCTGTATTTTTCAACCACCTTTTGGTGGTTAAAAACCACGTGTCTGTATTTTTCAACCACCTTTTGGTGGTTAAAAAATACAGACACGCAAAGCAGTCAAAACGCACACGGCACGATCAAACGTTATCGACATGCTTCAGGCATTTAAGAAGGGTGAGAATGATTTAAGATTATGGTCGCCATTCGATTTCTGAAACATATTTCCCAGGCGTGTTGTCACGTCCACTACCAAGAAACCAATTTAGAGTGGAACAAGGTAGTCCCTCTGCGACTATTATCTATTAACCGAAATTAACCTTTTCATATACTGTGAACACTCACGAATTACAGTGCTATCACGCGACCTTTCGAACCCCATTATCCCATAATTGACTGACGTGGATGAACAGATTTCTGACACGTTTAATGTTTTGAATATAAGCACTTTCGTTCAATAAGAAAATGTAAGAAAATGCCGAACCCATTAATGAATAATTTTATATACAAAAGTTTTCTTTTGTGCGAGTCAACGGAACTGACAAAATCGCAAACCGAGCAAATAATTTCCGAGTTTATAATGTGTTCCGTCGTGTCGTCAACGTGAGCGATCGTTGCTGTCCTCGGGGCGTATATCTAGGACCTCGCGATTTGCAATTAACCCATTCGTTACCTTGGACGAGATATCTCGCGACCCAATACTGGTCGATTAACGCTTTTGACGAGATATCTCGCGACCCGATACTGGCCGATCAACGCTTTTGACGAGATATCTCGCGACCCGATACTCGCCGATTAACGCTTTTGACGAGATATCTCGCGACCCGATACTCGCCGATCAACGCTTTTGACGAGAAACCTCGCGACCCGGTAGTAGCCGATCAACGCTTTTGACGAGATATCTCGCGATCCGGTAGTAGCGGATTAACTAGATTATCGTCAAAAGCGTTAATCCGCTACTACCGGATCGCGAGATATCTCATCAAAAGCTTTGATCGGCCAGTATCGGGTCGCGAGATATCTCGTCCAAGGTAACGAAAGGGTTAAATTCCCGAACACGATGATAATGCAATGACTGCACAGCAACTTAATTTTGTACGGCTGTTTTTTGAATGAACGTAAACCTGAGCGAAGCTGTTCTTATGGTCGGGTGATTTCTTGTTGAAATCTGTATACGGCGTTCTCTTGTTGAGAATTTTCAACGAAGTTGACTGGTTAAAATACGTGAACCAAGTTGACTGGTTAAAATGCGTGAAACAAGTTGACTGGGTAAAATGCGTGAACCAAGTTGACTGGTTAAAATGCGTGAACCAAGTTGACTGGGTAAAATGCGTGAACCAAGTTGACTATTTAAAATGCATGAACCAAGTTGACTCGTTAACATGCGTGAACCATGTTGACTGGTTAAAATGCGTGAACCAAGTTGACCAGTTAAAATGCGTGAACCAAGTTGACTGGTTAAAATGCGTGAACCAAGTTGACTAGATGAAATGCGTGAACCAAGTTGACCAGTTAAAATGAGTGAACCAAGTTGGTTGGTTAAAATGCGTAAACCAAGTTGTCTGGTTAAAATGCGTGAACCAAGTTGACTGGAGAAAATGCGTAAACAAAATTGAAATTCTCAAATTAGAGAATCGTGTGGGAGGCGTAATGTTGGAAATTCTGAAAATACCTGAGTTTTCTCCGTAAAAAAACTCCCCAAAAAATGTAAAGGAGGGTTTCCTCCAATGCCGATTGGTTAACTCACTTGGACGTGGCAAATTTTTAGGTGCCACCCTTTACTTCGTCCTCGAGTGTCCCAGGTCACTTGCACACCGAGAGCACTTGTTCGAGATCGACAAGAGTTGCCCGGGCATAAAAAAAATCTATGTACCCCTAGGTAGTCGAACACTCGGGCGCCTTGGAGTCAACCTTTTCATGGGTTTAGTAGGGTTTGACTATTTAAAACCTGAAATTGAGCAAATCCAAGGGATTTTTGAGAATGAATTAAACCGTGAGCGTAAAGCAATATACGTCACTCGTTTCGACGTTTTAAATAAATTGCTACGACCGTTGTAAAGCGATAAAGAAACGCGAAGGAAAGTTGTTTTCGGCATTGGGGCTGAAATCCTGAAAATGTAAGAAATCCAATTATTGAACATATGTGGTTTAATCTAACGTGTCATGATGTATGCTCGCAACATAACGCTTAGTAGTTGGTTATAAATTCCATGTAAGACTGAATGTGTCTCGTGCATTATACTTATTTTGCTTGGAAAGATATATATGAAAAAGGGAAGGGTATCGTAGCAGGAATAAGGGGGAGCAAAAGTTCAGAAATCGTCCACTTTTTCGGCAACAAATTTACCACTGCTCTCAGCGACTACTCTGCCAGAATGGCGACCATTCGTATTCCCGAGCCAGAATCGCCCACTAATTCTTCTTAGTGTCCCCAAGGGTCTTGTCTTTATCTCTGCTGGCCACCCCCAATTGTACGTATTTCTGGTGCTCCGCGAGATCGTAACGACAATGGTCATCCTGCTTTTAAGAAATGCCGTGGATGCGTTAGCTAACTTTATTGGAAGAAAAACGCGAACAAACTGTCCCTAAATTCAGTGATTATTCACAAAGATGTCCCCATGGTTGGGTGTTAACCGTTTGCGTTCCAACTTTCTAGGGACAGGTTCAACAGTATGCGTAATATGCATACTCGAAGTGCAGAGGGTTAACATGATAAGAGCAACAAAACTTTATCCAATTATACGGAAATCATTTATTAAATAAACTTGACAGATAGTAGGCTAAGTGCGGTGTTTCATTAAGTCTAGTTGAAATTTCTACACCGGGGTTAACCTGAACACTGCGTATGATCGTTGGTCACCTATTACCCAGATTAAGATGTTGAGAGAGCGTTTCCCCTACAGTAATCAGTAATTTCTCTTAAGGTGATATGAAAGAGTTAGCCTTTATATATCTGAGAGGTCAAATCGTTGGTGACAGTATTTTCCACATTGGGCGTACCGATTCGTTTCAAATTTTACCACCTAAATAGGGAGGTCCTGAAACTCATGAAATTTCCATTTTCATGAAAAATTGATTTATTTATCATGGACTCGAACCAACATGGCGTGGTCCGGGCAAGTTTTCGATGTTTTACGCTTCGTGGAGGCTTAGAATCGAAAATTAAGTGTTTCAGGACCTAGCTCGAACAGTTTAGAATACCGTAGAAATGGAATATTACAGAGTCAGATGGAAAAATATGGAAAACACTTTCACCAACGATTGCAAGAGAATGCTGGCTTATCCCGGGGCTAACGCGTGTTTCCAGAGAAAAAAATTAGTTGCAGCTGAACGTCATAGATGGCGACGTTGGTCCGTCAAAATATAAACCGTCATGAATTCAAGAGATTTCGACAGTTTTACGTCGATCTTTTTATCATTACTCTACCGAAATGACATATGAAACGCTTCAGTTCGTTTAATTCTCAACGTATACTGTAAAACACTTCAAAATAAATATAAATGACGGCAACGGGACGCGCTAGCTTATGTTACCATTTGGGTATTCAAAACGCCATTACGACCAAAAAGGGTATAGATGAATTTTATTTTATCGACGTCGATTAAATTTCTCAGCGCCTTTCATATCATTCTAAAGCTACGAGATACTATGCACTGTAACATTTTCCACGTGGACTACCTCATTACACACGCAAGTTTGTTCTTTAGGTGCATATGTTATATTGATATCAAGTTTACCTTGATAAAAGACAGAGACTGGGACTACCATCGAGATGTTAACAGTTGAGGGCAACTACAAACGCAGCTAAGTGTTTTTAATTAAAATGGTATGGGACGCACTGAGTGTTCAACAATGGAACCCGTGTGTACTTGCTCCCGTGCTCTCTCGAACGCTTCGCTATTAGGAACAAAGGGATTCCCAGCAGACTTTCTCCTGGTCCTTAGTATCTTTGTATCATTACTTAGTACCTTTGAATTGTGTGTGTGAAAAATGTAGACACAGATATTGGGATACTGCGAGAAAACCACAAAATGGCAACACAGTACCGACACTTTGTCGCTCAAAATGAAGCAAAACATAAGACGAGAGGATATTCACTCAGGAAATCAGCTGAAACTCACAAGCAGAAATCATTAAAAACAGTTGGAAATCACCAAAAGACTATCCAAATTTTAAAAAAAGGCCCCTTGTTACCCAATCGCATTGACGTTTATCATATGAGATCAAGGGCAATCAGCTCTCAAAGAAGGAAATCATCTTCACTGATTTCCGAGCTTCTCGACATGAGTAATGGTAAGCATACATCGTTTATGGATTGTTATGGGATTATGTAAAGTACTGCAGTGCTCCTTCAAATGAACGTATATGTACATTGAGTTATCCCATAAATTCCTGCCGGTTTTTCCGTAGTCAAAGAAACTAATTTTAGCAAGTAAAAATGAAGAACATTAATTAATAACATATTCTTCTTCCTCGATAACTTCTCCCCAAAGTTCAGGCAGTTTTCCGATCTCTATCCTGAAGAAAATAATACAATATAATAACATTTCTGAAATTTGAACACGAACTTAGAGACCAATCCGATATAATAGAGTGGTTAAAAATTGTTGTCCCGCGACTAGATCATCAATTGAACTGCCACGTACCGTCGAAATTAATTTCGGAACATATTCAATTGACGTTGACAAATATCGAGATACGAAATATGTCTATAAGTAACGACGGGAGATTATTTAAGTCCCCGTCGGGAAGGAAGTGAAAAACCAGACGCGCGCTGATCATTAATCGGAGGGGCTTTTATTAAAAGAGTCGAATAAATGTGGGCGTAACGCCCGGAATCTGAAGTGCCTGGAACTTGGCGAATTAGAACGCTGGAAGTTGAGGGGCGAGGAGGGTTTTCCGGCAAAGATAAAAGGGGAGCATTAATCACGTTCACGCCTTTCTTCAAACGGCATGACCCTGAACTTCTTCGAGGGCTTCCTCCAGTCCGGAAGATGTCCTCTGCACTTGTTGCCCGCCCAACAATCGCAGTAACTTCTTAATGAATCCACTCGTCTTTCAACGGACGTCCCGAGTAATTGGAAAGCGGGGAAGACCCAAGCGACAATCAGCGACGTGCCCCGCCCACAAAATACGTTCATAGATTAAAAGTCTATTTTACATTCATAGAAGTTGACGCAACACCGCCGTTACGTACATACGTCGTAACACATTAGATTCAACCTCATGCACTCAATAATCAGATTTCCCAAATTCTCAGGATTTTAGCACCAATGCCGAAAACAACTTTCCTTCGCGTTTCTTTTTCGCTTTACTACGGTTGTCGCAATTAATTTAAAACGTCGAACCGAGCGACGTGTACTGCTTAACGCTCACGGTTTAATTAATTTTCAAAAAACCATTGGATTTGCCAAATTTCCGGTTTTAAATAGTCAAACCCTAATAAACCCATGAAAAGGTTGACTCCAAGGCGCCGGAGTGTTCGACTACCTACGGGTACATAGAATTTTTCATGCCCGGGCAACTCTTGTCGATCTCGGACATGTACTCTCCATGTGCAAGTGATCTGGGAGACTCGAGGGTGAAGTAAAGGGTGGCACCTGAAAATTTGGCACGTCCAAGTGAGTTAACTAATCGGCATTGGAGGAATCCCTCTTTTACATTTTTTGGTTTTTCTTTTCCAGAGAAAATTCAAGTATTTTAGGAATTTCCAACATTACTTCTCCCACACGATTCTCTGATTTGAGAATTGCAATTTTATTTAACTCCCACTCTGCAAGGGAGGGATAGCAGACGCTACCTTTGAGAACGTTGCGATTCTCGAAGAGCGTCACTTGGTTCACGCACTTTGACCAGTCAACTTGGTTCACGCATTTTAACCAGTCAACTTGGTTCACAAATCTGAAGAAGTTTGCAAGAAATCACACGACCGTAAAAGCTTCGCTCAGGTCCTCACATTTCACAACTTCACCAAGTCAATTTCTCACAAGAAACTGCACAACCTTCAAGTGCAGTTTCGCTCAGGTTCACATTAAACAAGAAACAGCCGTACAAAATTAAGTTGGCGTACGATCGTCGCCTTATCGTCGTGTTCGCAAATTTAATTGTAAATCGCGAGGTCCCAGACTTAGGGACCCGCTGTCAGGGCAGCAACGATCACTCACGTTGACAACGCGACGGAACAACCCTACATTGTGTAAAGTGGAATTAGCACAGACAACATTCATTCACTTCGATGTTATTTACGTACTACAAAAAAAAACTTTATTTATCATCCACACATTGACATATTGTGCCTACCCGTTGAACTTCGACACATCGACATATCAAGAGACGCGGTAACGGCTCAGACCAGTTCATGTCCGCTGCCACTCTTTTACTGGAAACATCTTACCAGCGGGCATTTAATTTTCTTCACTTGGTCAATGTCGTCGTACTAAATACCGATGGATATTTGAACACACACGAAACGCTTTGTTCAATATTTTCCTTTATTCTATCTACTCGTTGCACTTCGATGGTGCCTTTGCGGCTGTTATGTCCAAGGATAGAGAGTCCGATGTGCAAAGAGTCGAAGACGTCCATAAATCGAGAGGATATCCCCCATGTTAGCTCGAGAAAGTCTAAATATCACGTGAGGCATACAATGAAACCCAACAGAAGTAAACGGTAATTTATGTAGAGCACCATAAACCGAATAATGGCACAAACACAGCGGCGTTCGTATAAAAACGGCTGGCACTACATCACCATTTCCCAGCCATTACCCTAGAATACCGATCGAGGCTCGCATTAGTTATCCCGCTGATCGTTAAATACCACGGCATAATTATTCCTCAAGCCATGTATCCCACCCGCACAGCCGTAAATGACCCGAAGTCATATATCCCGGGGAGTTCCATGAATAATATCTCGCCTTTCGTCGTAACGTATGCCCGACGTCTTAAACGTACACGTCAAACGGCTTGCCTCTCACGCCATTAATTTGCCCACAATAACGATAAATTAAATCCATGGTGCAAGGCTCGCGGCGGACCTACGTCATAATTGATGCACATTTGACTGGTGATTGCGAGGTCGTAAGAACCGGCGCGAGCGAGCGATCGCCACCGCAAAGTAAGTGGGCAGTAAGTCGCTTAAAGGAGCCCGAACAGCTTTACGGGTCGGTAAGTCAGGCGGTAGCGGCAAAAGGGGCCGGAAAGAGGGGCGAGTGACAGATAGAGAGGGCCGGGGGGAAGAAGGAACGGTGGGCAGGCAAGGGAGAAGCAGATAAGTCCCCCGGCTGTAAATAACACGGCGTTATTGTTGCATCGCCGCGGTCTCGGGATCATTAACTCTATCGCGGATCTCGCGGCGCAGCGGGTGTCGCGGTAACTCTTAACCACAGCGCGGCGAGAGCGGCGAGCGAGTACGCGTGTTGCGGCCACCCGGTGCAACACAATGCGGGCTAATGATGCCTCCAAGGCGGCGTGTGGGGCGAGCTTTATGCGATCGGGAGATGCGACGGCTGAGGTATCCGTGGCGTGCATCATCCGGTGCAGTACCACCCGTCAGGGACCCATGCAGCGCCCGCCGCGGGGGACGACCCTTCATCACTCGGCAATGGGCCCCTCCCTGCCATGGCGCCCACCGAGAGCGAGGCGACCGCTAAGCCCTCCCGCTAATCAACGTCTTAATATTCATGCCGGCTCCTATCCTTTCGAGTGCTGGTACCACTGCTGCCTGCTCGAGTGCCCACTGCCGCCCAGCTTCCGACTCCGAAGAGGGTTAGGACCCCGCCGATTCTTCGCGCCGATGCCAACTAATGGCCCGGCCACACAACGCAGACTTTGGTTTTTGTCCGCGAGGTCTGTGTGCGTAGACGAAGTCTAAAGTGCGTGCAGATGTCCGTGCCTTTGGCGGAACTGTCCATGAATGTCTGGGTAGCGCTCGGGTCTCCGTGGATATATTTTACGACATGGACGTATGCGCTGCGCGAGTTGAAACTTGAAATATAGTTTTTGCGTGGCATCTACGTTGTAGGTGTGATAGTATGTGTGGACTGAACGGTATACGCCGGGTCCACACAGGCTTTTGTCTGTGCAGCGGTACTGCTATGCGCAGAAGAATCTACGTCTCGTGGACGGGCTATGAGAGTCTAGTTGCTGTTTTCGTCGGATTGGGGAATTAGAAATCTTATAAATGAGGAGATGTTGCTCCAAAATCGATGCAAAGTTTCCTAGGGGGAAATAATCTTTACAAGTGCGGAAGTCATACCCTGGGATGAAGAGGATGTGCGTCGAATTATATATCAAATACCCAGGGCAGACGATGTAATATTTCAATTAATAACTGAAATAAAACAGCCAACCCAATCAGGCCTTGTCAGTTGACTGGATAAATGACGACATCGGTGAAGAATCAATTGAGCGCTCACATCATTCATTTTCTACCCACGAGTACCATAGGTTGAATCGGAAATTTATCGTTTGACATTCTGGCGTCTTAGAGGTAGTTCTGTTTACGCAACTCATCTATTTGTGTATCACTGCCTCCGCATTAGTTAGATGTGGCTAACGAATATCTCCTCTCTACCCATGCATCCTCTCGTATCTTATCACAGCTGTCAAAATTATAATTAAACTACAATTGATACGAGTAGCACTTTGTAATAGTGACATCGAATATGAAGTGATAAATTTCTCGCTGTGAATACTCTACCTCTAGCTCTGATGCATCCTTTCGTTACAATGATTTAAAAGCTTTAATTTGTTTAATAGTACAGTGTTGCCAGAGAGATAAGCTTGAAAATACAGTACCCATAGTTCCTATTAAAGTTTCAAGTTTACACCATCGTTAGTTACTTCTTTCATGAATTATATTTCTTATTAACCCCTCTTGATGACATTCTAATGTTCTTTTACACATTCCCGTGCATGCCAGCAATGTACGCATTTATCCACGCATAAAGTGTAGATACTCGGTCATAAATTCGAATGCAAATACCTACCACAAATAAATGTACGAAGACAAGAAAAGAAAACTTGAATGAATCGAGAGATTGCAGAAAATGAAGCGTTAACACTTACCTAGCTCATTAAGAAATAGAAATCCGAGCTTCAGCTTCTCGCAGTACCTGGAAGATCTCCATGATTTCTCATGTAATCGGTTTAATTTGTAGTGAACCATTACAAGTCGGCCAAGTACAAGCGAGAGTTTTTTTCGTCGCAATTAATGTACGTAGACCATAAAAAAAAAACCTTAACGAATCGAGAGAATGTAGAAAATGAAGCGTTAACTCTTACCTACCTCATTAAGAAATAGAAATCCGAGCTTCAGCTTTTCGCAGTACCTGGAAAGTCTCCATGATTTCCCATGTAATCGGTTTAATTTGTAGTGAACCATTACAAGTCGGCCAAGTGCAAGCGAGAGTTTTTTTTTTTCATCGTAAGTACAAAGAATATAAAAGAAGAATTGAACGAAAAGAGAGAATGTAGAAAATGAAGCGTTAACTCGTACCTACCTCATTATGAAATAGAAATCCGAGCTTCAGCTTTTCGCAGTACCTGGAAAGTCTCCATGATTTCTCATGTAATCGGTTTAATTTGTAGTGAACCATTACAAGTCGGCCAAGTACAAGCGAGAGTTTTTTTCGTCGCAATTAATGTACGTAGACCATAAAAAAAAAACCTTAACGAATCGAGAGAATGTAGAAAATGAAGCGTTAACACTTACCTACCTCATTAAGAAATAGAAGTCCGAGCTTCAGCTTTTCGCAGTACCTGGAAAGTCTCCATGATTTCCCATGTAATCGGTTTAATTTGTAGTGAACCATTACAAGTCGGCCAAGTACAAGCGAAAGTTTTTTTCGTCGCAGAGGGTTTCACCCGTCCCGGCGACTCGTTCCCGTCGGGCCGGTCAGAGAGACGGCCGATCGAGGAATGAAGCGGAGACGAGCGGCGCGTTCCATGCGCGGACGCGGCTGCTCGCTCGAAGCGCAGCGCCGCCGGCGTCAATTTATTCTTCGGTTCGTGGAACGAGAGACGTATAAATAGTCGGCTCGTCAGGTTCGCAACGGTCGAGGAGGCTCGGGATGGGTAATTAATTTCAGTTAGACATCTCGCTCCGTAGGGTACGAAGGCGATAGATATTGACTGCGTCTCCTCTGACGGTGGCGCAGGAATCCGCAGAAGCGCCGCGGGAGTGCGGCGACTTCATTGTGTTCGGTGTCCGCCTTTGTGTGAGCCAGCGGCACACCCGTGCCGACCCACACCACGCGAGACCCACCAACGCTCCTCCGGTGCACCACAAATAAGACCGTTTCATCTCTGTCAGCTCTTCATTACTCACTTCAGCCCGCGGAGATCCCTGCTACGCCGGCGAGAAACCACCAACAAAAAGGATTTACGCGGATGCCGCCGCCTCGCCGCCACCGCCACTGCCTCTAATAAATCATAAACTGGGGGGACAACAATTATTTCGTTATGAGTCGCGTGGATCATTATTTCGAATCTAGAGGCCCTTCAACTACCACGGAAACTGTTCCGTCATTCGCCCAACGGATGACTTCCACCTTTGTACGATTGATACGATGTCGACAAGATGACGTTAATGGTGCTGGTGGTGATGCTCCTGATGTAAACCTATGTAAAGCGGTGCCATTTCTACGGGACATGTCATTTCGGTTACCAGGTTGTGTAACTGCGTTGCTGTTATTTTTCATATTTTAATATGACTCGTTCCATGGAATCGGTGTCATATTTTCCATTTGCAGTGAATGTAATATACAGTCGCATATATCGTGCAGCTGTTCACTGGTCTGGTTAATGCCTCTCATCAACCATGAACTCGAGAGACGACAATTATTTCAGTATAGGTCGCGAGGATTATTATTTCGAATCTAGATATTGTTCAGCTATCAACGAGTTGAGATGTCTTTGACGAGTGGATGACTTCCATTATTGTTCGATTGATATGATGTTCAAACAATGACGTTAATGGCGCTGATGGTGATGCTCGTAAAACTATGTAAAGCGGTGCCATTTCTACGGGACATGTCATTTCGGTTACCAGGTTGTGTAACTGCGTTGTTGTTATTTTTCATACTTTAATATGACTCGTTCCATGGAATCTGTGTCATATTTTCCTTTTGCAGTGAATGTAATATACAGTCGCATATATCGTGCAGCTGTTCACTGGTCTGGTTAATGCCTCTCATCAACCATGAACTCGAGAGACGACAATTATTTCAGTATAGGTCGCGAGGATTATTATTTCGAATCTAGAGATTGTTCAGCTATCAACGAGATTGAGATGTCTTCGACGAGTGGATGACATCCATTATTATTCGATTGATATGATGTCCAAACAATGGCCTTAATGGCGCTAATGGTACTACTCATGGGCTGAACTTCTCTACGGCGTTGAAATGCCTGTTGGAAATATCATTTCGTGTACGCCAAAACTACTTCAACATTGTCTCATTTATAAATAAAAGTCGTTTCATTAAAATGGTGTCAAATTTTTGTTTCCAATGACTGTAAATTATTACGATTGTGCACGCTGTACAACCTTTACGATAGTCAAATTAATATTTTCTATTAATTTCACTTCAGTATGAGTAAAACGTGAAAAAAAAAAACGGTACGGAATACCACGTGTACTTTTTACAGGGGTAATGTGCAGTATGCTTCATATCATGCACATGTGTACGTGTAATTTATTGACACATACACAGTTCTGCATGTTTCTCAGCATATTTGCAATGACAATAATAAAAGAGAGTTGACTACATCGTTAAACATTTGTTCAAGGAAGTTTTCAAATACAAATCAGGTGTAGCAAAAAAATTTACGATGGCAGTTTTATAGCTCCCCTACGTTCGGATTCATGCTACTTTAGTTACAAACTGTAATTCTATTATTAATATTAAAAATCGTTCTCGCAGAAAGATCGCCTTTTCGAGAACCTTTATGACAGATGTTGGTGGCCAAAAATCGACGTTCTTTTCAAACCAAAGATTTCCCTTCAAAGATCCGCTTCTATGGCCTTTCAAAAACTAGTCCGAACACCAACCCTTGGACCCCGTAAATCTATTCGACTATTGTAGACAACTATTCTTCAAAGTCACGTTTAAAACATTACCGCCTACTGAGCAGTACCGTAAATTCACTTCTGGAGAAGGCGAGTTTTCTTGAAACATCTTTAACGTTTCTACAAAATGAATAGGGTCGATTTTCAGTGCCACATAAAAGCAAAGTCACTCTTACTTGCAATGTCACCGTGAAACTAGCACAACTGACCCTCTTGTGCAAGAATAGTCGATTTATCAATAAAAAAGATTGATCACTGTAGGATATCAGAATCTGAAAGCGCCAATACTCATCGCTGAAATAATTTTAAACGTATCAATCTTTCGAATGAATTTCAGTTTCTATTATTTACCACTTATTTTGTGTCTCCGTTACATTATTTATGCCATTGGACACTTCGTAGATAGAAATAATTAAATTATCATTTTTTGAAGTGATAGTTCTTTAGCCATAGTGGTGTAAGTTCGCTACCTGGGAGATTTAAATGAAACGAAAAAATGAAACGCCAAACACTGGAAATATTGGGTTCAGGGCGGAGGGGGGAGTCCTCACTCTTCACAAAATCTGAGTACAGCAAAGCTGGCGTGTTTCACCTTTTCGTTTCTTTTTCAGTTCATCTCTACTCGTAGAGTGAGCTTAACGGTATAGTGAAACTAATGTATTTCATATTCTCATTTTGATCAGTTACTATGCAGTTACTACTACAAGTGCATCCCAATTCATTTACAAGTGCGTCATAAACATTCGTCGCATTTTTCGGGTGAAATTATATAATCATTGCCGAAAAAAATGTGTGTGTGGTCGCTACGCGCGTTGCAACTGAAACTTCTGCCGGTGAGTATGTAGGAAAGGAAAAAGTACTATGACTGAATAGGTGGAAAATTAAGATTCTAGTAATTGGAAAGATTTATTTAAATTTCAACAGAATTTATTTTTAAATTTTTCAGCCAATTACTCATTTCATTTTACATGTTGAATATAATACAAGTCAGATAAAACGAATGATTTGCATAATAGATTCTAGGGATTCATAAAATTTCAATATAAATTACAATATAATTTAAATAAATTTTTGTAATTACTCAATTTTAATCCTCCACTCATTTAGTCGTAGTATTATTTCTCTTCCTACACATATATCGCCATGTGTTTCATTTCCAACGTACGAGGCGACCACACATGAAATTTGTTTTTTGTTCGATGGCATTGCTGATGTTATCGTGTAAAAATACGATTAAGATGATTTAATAAAGTCTTTCCTTCAGGAAAAATTATATTAGACTTTCAATAATTCTAGTACCACAACCACATAGGAAAAATTAATATTCTACATCAGGGGTGTAAAGATGACGGGAAGACGTGTCATAACTATATCATAACCCTCACGTCACAGACCAAAATGCTTTATTATAATTTTTCATTCAAACTCTGACGAATTTCCCATCTCGCATTCTGTCCTATTTCCACTGTCCAAGTTCCAGCTTAAGCGTGTTTCTAAAGTGGTGGCAATTTATTTACAGTCACAGGAGACCCAAATGCGTTTAAGTGCACGTACAATTCACGAGACACTCGGAGAAATAAGCAGCCAGACATCAGGAAATAAACGAAACAATAAATGCACCTAACATGAAGAAGGTTGGAAGTGAGAGAGGAGAGGAAACAAGAGGACTCGAAGGGGCGCGAGTCAAGTACTCGCGACGAGAGCTCGGAACGACGTTAATATTTCCCCGAAAAATTCCGCGGAGTCGTACCGTTCCAAGGAATTAAATAAATGGCATCATTTGGCAAAGTTGTCCCATTACGTTGGATGGCGGCGGGGCGCAATATTGCCGCGGCCACGACTCGTCCTCCGCCAACTGGCGCGCTGCGTCGCGACGCGAGAGGGTACGGACGCGAACGCGAGCAGCGACACCAGGGCAGAAAAGTGCTTCCGTTCGTCCAGAACCCGCCGGGTCCAGGGACGCGGGGTGGACCCTCGAGGACGACTAGAGAGAGAGGGCGGGCCCACGGAAGAGCCCAAAGAGGACACCCGGAGAAAGAGTGACCACAATTTCGCCGCGCAATCGTGCCGCCTTGCCGGGACTTTTTGCTGGCCATGGCTGACCGCGGCGCTGGACACAGTAATACCAAGTTCCTGGTTCGGCACTTTACGGAGCCATTCGAACAAGATGGCGCGCGATAATGGTGCCTTATAGGGGAAAAGCAATTTCTGCCGCAGTCCAGCCGACGCGGCCGCTTCCCCACGGGGTGCGACCGCTGCATTGCTCTTTGCGCCGCGATTCTCGATGTCCTTTCGGGAGCCTTTCATTCCTGACGATTGTTTTCGCACCTTCCGACAAACGGATGGTTTACCGGAACTTCCGGATCGCTGCATTGCTCTTTGCCGAGATTGTCCACGTCCTTTCCGGAGCCTTTAATACCTGACTATTGTTCTCCCACCTTATGCCAAACGGATCTGTTCCGTCTCGTCGTCAACGTGAGCGATCGTTGCTGTCCTCATGGCGGGTCCCTAAGTCTGGGACCTCGCGATTTGCAATTAAATTGAATAGAACACGACGATAACGCGACGACCATACGCCAACTTAATTTTGTACGGCTGTTTCTTGTTGAACATGAACCTGAGCGAAACTGCTCTTAAAGGTTGTGCGATTTCTTGTGAGAAATTGACTTGGTGAAGTTGTGAAATGTGACGACCTGAGCAAAGCTGCTTTTACGGTCGTGTGATTTTTTGCGAAGTTCACTTCTTGTTATTTGTGAACCAAGTTGACTGGTTAAAATACGTGAACCAAGTGACGCTCTTCGAGAATCGCAATGTTCTCAAAGGTAGCGTCCGCTATCCCTCCCTTGCAGCGCGGGAGTTTAATAAAATTGCAATTCTCAAATCAGAGAATCGTGTGGGAGAAGTAATGTTGGAAATTCCTAAAACACTTGAATTTTCTCTGGAAAAGAAAAACCAAAAAATGTAAAAGAGGGATTCCTCCAATGCCGATTAGTTAACTCACTTGGACGTGCCAAATTTTTAGGTGCCACCCTTTACTTCACCCTCGAGTCTCCCAGGTCACTCGCACATGGAGAGCACATGACCGAGATCGACAAGAGTTGCCCGGGCATGAAAAATTCGATGTACCCGTAGGTAGTCGAACACTAGGGCGCCTTGGAGTCAACCTTTTCATGGGTTTATTAGGGTTTGACTATTTAAAACCGAAAATTAAGCAAATCCAAGGGTTTTTTGAGAATGAATTAAACCGTGAGCGTAAAGCGATATACGTCGCTTGGTTCGACGTTTTAAATAAATTGCTACTACCGTAGTAAAGCGATTAATAAAAGCGAAGGAAAGTTATTTTCGGCATTGGGGCTAAAATCCTGAGAATTTGGGAAATCTGATTATTGGGTGCATCCAGTTAAATCTAATGTGTCATTATGTATGTACGCAACAGGATCGTTTGTCGCAACTTCCAGATAGACTGAGTTATTTGAGCGAAGATGGTTGCGGGTGTTCCGGGGCGGATTTCATTTTGAGGGAAAAGCATCCGGGAAATGCATTTTCATCATATGCGTGGTGGGAATGATGTATGATGGGCACGCCTTGAAACGTAACAGATATGCTACGTGAAACGCGAATGTAATGGAACTAAGATAGATCGCCTATACGAGGGCTAGAAGTTACGTTGCCTGTCATGAAACTTAGTACATGTAAATAGTCTCCACATACTAAATGAGACACGCATATATTATAGTCGCTATTAACCACAAGGGAACCTTAGACATATGTAGGTTCCTCTTCTGACTATTCACCTTTCAGTTTCACCATAGAATATCAATCACCATCGAAACGTTCTATTGTTGCAATACTTTCTGCAAAAGTGCGCAAATGGCGAGTCATTCGGACAATGAGACGATCAATTGATAGAATATTGGAATAGGGAAATATTTGAATGACTTCGAGCAACTACCCACTCTCCGACCAGGTAAATGGTATTTACAAGTTGTGAAATGTAGGTGGGCGAAGTATGGAACTATAATGCAGCTCGTATTACTTTACATTAAGAAGCCATCACTGCGGAGACTACTCCAGGTAGTCGATTTCTGTTTTTCCTAAATAATTAACCCTGTACCCACTTTTCTTGCAGCTTCATCTCCTTCCAAAGCAACCACGTTATGTAAAGGAGACCGAGGTCAAATATAACACGCCGCAATTACAACAAACATTATAAATTATTTATTCAAACTTGGAAAAGCGTGGTTAAGCATTGGAAGCTTTCCATGGATATTACAAATATCTTGAACTCATTTCATGCTTGTTAATTCAGGCGTTCTCTTGTTAGTCTCATATTTCGTGTTACGGCATAGACTGGCTCTAAGTCGCTGTAATTGTATCAGTTATTTGAAAATAGCCATCGGGGACAATTGTGACAAGTCAGACTATCACAAATGTAACATGGTTCATTTTATCCCGATCATCTACATTCCCGCGGATAAATTCGATACAATATAATTCTAACAGATTCTTTGAACATGCCCCGTGTCCGTAAAAAAATATTCAACCGAAATCCATCTGAAGATATCATGAAATGTGTTACAAATTTTGTTATGAATAGAAGTAGTCAGAGGAGGATAGTCAAAGATATCGAAATTTGTCATGTGACTTCAAATAGGTACGTACAAATAAGTAAAGAGCCTAAAAGAAGGGAAGGAAATGGTTATGGGTTACAAATCCCATAACAAAGTTTGATCTCATGAAAATGAATGGACTTTTTGTGAACGTATTCGTAAATCCTCAGATTTATATTTCGGATTAGCTCTAATGGATATACGCAGCCGTGTATATCATTAAAAGTAAAACGGGCCAAATCTGGATTCAGTGCCCCCAATGCAAGAAATAGTCCCATGAAAACTGCATCAGTAAAACAGGAAACAAGATGAACCATTCCTACTTTTACCGTTCGACATGTATTACTAATTAGAAATTTAACATATTTATATTTACTTATTTATATATGTATCGTATATAAGTAACTTTTGTTGTGTTACGACCGTGCCCTACAACGGTTGCAAATGTAACAAATACATTTAGTAGAGTAAATAAGAATTGCTGATTTTTATAGGATCTTGAAGCATTCAAATGTAGGCTGTCTGTCAGGGGAAGCTTCACGTAATATATGGATCAAGTTTCGATCATAAAGAGCTGTTACAATTAATTGTAGAAATAAAAACGTAAAAATTGTTACAATTTACCTCGGTCTCCCCTACAACATCTCCTTTTGAATTGCGCGGCATACTGAGAACTTCTTACATCAATGGACTTAAGATGCAAACCCTTCAAGAAGGTTCAGCAAGGTGGGAACGGAGACAATGGCGACGCTAATAGAGGTGGCGTCTATGTCAGGGGGAATCACAGCATTAGCGATGATAAGTCGCAAAGTGGCTGGCGACGTTGGCGGAGAAGACACCCCAAAAAATCTCAAAATAAGTAGATCAGAGTTTCTTCCAGGGCCAGCCTTTGTCGAGACACGATGTCAGCTGAAGTCCAGCAATACCTATTGGGTCCTATCGGTTTCGGCGATGCCCACAATGGACGGCGGCGAAACGCGAATCGCGACGAGCACATTGCATGATAGCTCCAAGCACTCTTTAAGTCTCCTCCTGGACATGTGGGATGAAGCACGAGGGACGGTTTCGGTGCAGTATACGCCGATGTGAGCGAGAGGAATAAACGGGTTAAGAGCTAGGCGCCAAACACAACAGGATGTTGAGGTTAAGGGCATTTTATTTCTCCGACTGCGAGCTGCGGACGGCAATGACAGCAGAGGAAAACGGTGCGAGGTAAACGGGGATGGAAAGCCGGGGTGAAAAGAGCCTCGAGTTGCAAAAAATTCCCATTTAAATACTACAGTCGACCTCGCCGGGTCCTGCTTCATTTCACGCCTAGTGCCTTTAAAGGGTCTTCTTTGTCCGCCACTGGCCTACGACCTTCTCTCTTGAGAAGCCGCATTGCAATTTCCAGGGCACGCGGTGTGCTTGAGAAAAGTGGCTGACCAATATATCGTAAACTTGAAACCATGTGCCATGATCCGCGTTGCGTTTAGGATTCATAAAGGATCCAATGAATACACCCACGCGAAGATCCCTACGTAAAGGGGAATTCTTTGTAGTGTGGCGGTCATAGCATATATATATATATATATCAGAAGTTCTTCCTTCTACACGGGCCTTCGATAACCCAGCGGTTACGCTCACCGCTCATACCACGTAGTCTCTCGGGTTCGAATCCCGCTCAGGAGAGATTTTCCGGTGTCTAAGGCAGACCCGGGACGAAACACAACAACAAATGGGTACACACACCATCTCCACACCTAAACCCAAAGTAGGATCTTGAGAAAATACCCTCACCCTGTCAACTACGAAGGTACCTGAAGAGGATAGCGAGAAGCACCGCGGACCAGATGACCAAAATTCGAAGGCAAAAGGTAATGAGTGACGGAAGATGGAGTGATAGAGCAGGGAGAAGAGAACGAGGGAGACAGAGGAACGATTTGTGTCAGTCCGTAACTAACTTGGATGTAGGGAGGGAAAGAGGAGAGTGGGCCGCGTTAGGTCGCAACAAGCGTGATTGCGGCAAAAGAAAGGGATGAGCCACATCAAGCTGCGGCAAGGTTGACAGCAAGTTCCGGGAGGAAGATGAAACAGGGTTGTGCCGCGTGTCAGACGGTGACTAGTCTGACCGCAAAAGGGAGGTAGAGGAGCACCGTCAAAAAAATAGGGAGCGACTGATACTGGACACGTCAGACTACGCGAACGTATGCGCAGGAGAAATCCTAGCAAGTCCTAGGGAGCTCGAGTATAAGAAGAGAGACTGGACCTCATCAAGACTCGTGGTCAAGGTTTCAATGGCGCAAAACCTTCCCTGGGCTTTCTTCGGAGCTCCGTACGTACTCAGGGAGAATGATCAAGAAAATTGCTAAAAGCAGGGTGCTACCTTGTGGTGATCAAGCTTGCTCGGTGAGCCACCATTGGAAGGGAAAATATATTGCAGGAAAATTATATTGTCTCTGTTATATCAGATTCAGCATCTAAGTTAAGTTAAAGAAACCTATAATGTAATATTACATTCAATTCAAGTAAAAATGCTCTAATACGGTAAATATACAATGTTATGCGTATACATTTTCTGATTTGTAATTTTTCCATTGTATTATGTAACCTCTATGTAAACCTTTAGTTATGAGGTATGTAAAAATGTATGCAAATTTCCGTCCTTTTTCATTAGCGTAGATTAATGAACAGAATAGTGCCACCTAAAACAATTTACCTGGAATTTCATAATGTACACAATATTTATTATTAAACAGCCGTTCTTAACGGTCATTGAAGTAACTCGGCTAACTAATATTGTAAGGGAAGGAATTAAGTGCCTTAATATTTGTCGTCGTTGTGATTATACAGTGTAGAGTAATTTAACGCACAGCACTCGATCCAATTATGTTTGAATGTAATTAGGCAAACTATTAGAAAGTATCCTGAATTTTAATTATCGTCATGCTTTTTAGTTCAGTGACTACCAATCACAACGATTTATCCTGCCGATTTTCACAAATATATTATACCAACAAAATACTTCAGACATAAAATTTGGCTCATTTAGAAGTGTTTAATGTATGCAAAAGTAACCGATTGGCACCGTAAAAAGGCCTTTTCATTTGCAAATAATACTTATAATTAGCCTGCTTTCGTCTCAAGTAATTAGCTTGGTAAGTAATGCATATATGAGTTCAAAAACAAAGCGGTCAAAGTCTGCTTCAAGTGGAGTTAGTTGAAATAAGAGCAATAGGCAAAAAAAGGAACTTTTCGTTTTATCACTTAACCAAGTAATTCGATAATTGAATACCTTCCAAATTACTTTAGTACAAGTATTCCATGTACAGATGGATAATTCATAATTATGAAAGTACACACATAGAACCGACATTTAAAATTTAAACAAAGTCCTTCAATTTACATCAGTTTACAACTACTGTTTTGTCAATATCGACTCGATTTTTATTTACGTCATGATATATGGAAATAACCGCATTTAAGAAATGTTTGCAATGGATAAATAAATTAGTTACATGGCATTAAGTCACGCTTTCAGCGATTGTCTATTCCTGTCAGAACCCTCAAAAGATGTTACATCCATTTATTTTCTGTATAAAAGATGTTTTATTCGTCATAAATCTGGAAATTCTGTTGATATTCAAATTATTGGTCAACTTCAGACAACTCTATTCTTTGCAGCAGTGGTCCTCTATTTTCTCTGTTTGTCCCATTTCATATATCAGGTTGCATCCTCAGTTGCGAATTGTCTTCTCGAGAATGACCCGAAAAGCGACAAATACCATTCGGTATATTATTACGTACGTAAAATGTTCTTTGTAATAAAATGTAATAAAATGTAATATAAATAAAATGTAATAATACGTGGAACGTCACATTTTACGTA
The DNA here is from genome assembly GCF_000612105.2 of Orussus abietinus. Taxonomy (NCBI): domain Eukaryota; kingdom Metazoa; phylum Arthropoda; class Insecta; order Hymenoptera; family Orussidae; genus Orussus; species Orussus abietinus. The sequence goes on along the minus strand of NW_019394362.1, from coordinate 105,250 downwards.
CGTGACAATCTACCAAATGTCACGTTCCACGAATTCTTAATACACGGAACGTCACATTTTTATGACAGTACTTCCAATCTCGTTTCTCCTTTGGGAACCCTAAAATTCTTTTTATAGATGTTAAGATCTCACCCAGGACTGCTTAGATTAAGGCTTTGCTTAGGCAATGCCTACCTTGCAGCTAGACGAAATTTATAGCTGAAGATATTCCCCTCTTTTCTAATCCTAAAATATGGTTGCGTTAAGACTTCTGATATTCATCGCGAGTTGCCGACAAATGTTAAAAAGTCAATAAATAATACTTGTTACGTCACATGCTTGGTAATATATAAACCCGCAATATATTAACCAATAAACAGTCATGAATGGTAAGTAATAATAATTTAACTATTAAATCATCTATTGCGTTGACATTTGCAGCTAGAAAACCCAATGCAGAGTTAAGGTGAAGTGAAACACATCGGGGAATTTCATCGACGTCGGTAAAAAAGATTCTTCTAAATACCAACGATACCGACGTTCGAATTTATATTGACAGCTCTGTCGAACTATATTGGGTACTGTACCAAGTGACATACTCCATATGTCGTTCCCGTACAGTATTTACAAAGAAATCGAAGTAAAACTCCAGAAATCCCCTGAATTCGTGGTTTTTGATGACCTAATTGACTGCAGAGTGCCACCCTGCGCCATCTGTGATTTCACGGACAACTAAATCTTCTCTCCGAGACCTTGTATTACCTTTGTTTTAGCGTACAAGCGCATAAGACACTTTCTTTTGCCTTTACCCCATTTAAATGCGAGTGTCTCGATTACCAGAGTGTTCTAAATCGTTGTACAATTGTCCTCACATTTTCATATATCATGTCAGAGCCTTCAATAATGGGACATTGATAAAAATATGAGAGCTCGACTGATTATTGTTCTGATCTGGGCTCAGCAAACAATTTTTTTGTTCTTAAATCCAAATGTTGAACTTGTCAGGATAATTTTTAGGCGATCACGAGTCATGTGTGAAAGTGTCGAACAGTTTGGTCTGATATCCTTAAAAAAAAGTACCTTATTCAAATCGATTGACTCGAAGGAGATTTCACTTCACCTTAATGTTTTTCTCAAAACAGTGAAATAGTATCTGACCAACGTCGTGAAGGAAATAATTCAAAGGGACAAAGGCAAAATAATCGGAGGTCCATGGGCGGGCCTATTTCAAGAATCATGGGCGAGAAAACGCGAGCATTGTTCAGAAGACGTGATCATTGCCTAAACAACTGATACAGCTAGACCAAGACTGTCCCTACGAACAATGGACAGAACGGCACTTGGTCGAGGATCACAGAACGGAACACTTGGATCCATTTTACATACGCCTCCTTGAGGATTATACATATGATTTTGAACAATAAGCCAATTAATATTCTGTAAATCTACAAAAATGTAGACTCGTTAACAGTAGTTTCGCTTCGGTAATTTCGCCTCCTACAGTCTATTATTATAGACGGAACTGTTTCTTCTAGAAATTACTAAGAATCCCCTGGCGTTACTTTTCCCTGAAACGTTGAATAAACGTTCAGTAAACTTAGAGGTCTCTATGTTGCAAAAGATCCGGTCACCGTTGCAAATGATGCGACCAGGTCAATGAATGGACGTACAATCTACAAAATATAGACTTGTCGTAGTAGATTCGCTTTCGGTAATTTCACCTCCTACATATAGACTCGTTAACAGTAACTTCGCTTCGGTAATTTCGCCTCCTACAGTCGATTATTATAGACGGAACTATTTCTTCTAGACATTACTAAGAATCCCCTGGCGTTACTTTTCCCTGAAACGTTGAATAAACGTTCAGTAAACTTAGAGGTCTCTATGTTGCAAAAGATCCGGTCACCGTTGCAAATGATGCGACCAGGACAATGAATGGACGTACTGAGTCCGCTTAACCTGCAATTTAGCAAGCCCATTTCTAATGACCTCGTAATAAACGCATGCACTCATAAGTCAACGGTACATTGGTTACGCTATCGCTCGCGAATAGGACGCTGTCATGATGGAAGGCAGGAAAAAGGCACCCGGCTATATCTTATCCCACCTACCGACGCGTTGACACTTACGCTTCAGCGGGTGCCATAAATTCTAGCTTTACGAGCCGCGTATAATGTATTTGTCTTTTATCGATGCTATAAATATTCAGAGTTTACAAGTCACGGTTGCGTAAGCGAGTTCTAGGGACCTCCACAACGACACGTTGATGACACGTGTGACGGCGCATCCTAAAAAAGTGAACTTAATGCCTGACTCCGGAAAGAAATTGCAAATTGCCTTTGATTGGCGAAAGTGCGATCGGAATATCAGTTCCCAGGTAGAAGCACCGTTTCTAGAGAGTAATCGGGAATTGCGAAGGATTTCTGCAAACTAGCGAAGGCTTCGATACCAGAAATATGCCATAGACAACGAAATTAACATACACTTACCGATGTCTAGAAGTGAAATGTTTGTTTAACCGATTGCATTGCAAATGAATTCAGAATTTTAATGATGGATGGTATGCGCGGTCACTCCAGTAAGAGTGAATAAGTGATACATGAGCCGCTCAGTGCACACATCGACTAACTCCACTTTTTGAAAAATCTTAAATTTAGGTGTCAAAGCACTTGGTATAGTCGTAACTTTTTATATTTATAATATCTTTCCTGATTAATAGAGATTAACACCATTAAACGGCAAAATTGTATGGGCATTGAATTATAAGTAATTTATTTCAGAAGCCATTTTGATTAACTCCATACTCTAATGTAAATCGTAGACGAATACCTGGCACTATAGTATTATTGGATTATCTGTTGCTGCCGTACATCGACACTTTTTTTTTGAACAGCCGAAGATGCTTTCCCCCTTTCGACAATATGAGTAATAAAATCGCATCAGCAAACAAATAGAAAGAAGCGCAATGCAGACGGTAGTTAGTATAACAGTGATCTCTCACGCTGAATGTTACCGTATACTTCACCAATATTACACGGACTACATATTTTTTGGTCTTTTCAACATTACTCCCTGATTGTTTTTAAAGAACTAAATATTATACCGTTATAATCAAGACGAGTGAAACTAATAACAATGTGGATGTGGAAAGCAGGGATGATTCTTCAATACGATTTATCAGCAGAAAGTCTGGTGCAAGAAGACGTTTATCGTGTTTCTCGGATTCATCCGATTGCAACGGTACAAATTCCCCAACAAACACATCGATTGGGAGGAAAAGAAGTCGTAATCCTGATAAATAGGCACGAAATTTACAAAAGCATAACGGAACAAAAGGTTTGGCATACAGGAATAGGGGAGGAAATCTAATAGCTGCAAAAACATTTGTCGATATAAAATGCAGACGATTATTTTTTGGCTATTCTTTCTTATTAATTTTATATACCGTTAGATGAAAACTATAACTGTATTTATGTATTCTACATTATATATTTGAAGTTATATTATATAGGAATTTTAAAAAAGAATCTACATTACTTCATCGCATTTCTCAACTTTTTGTTTTATGGAGTTAATCAATGTGTGCACTGAGCGGCTCATATGGATATGCAGTGTTAATTAGTTTTGCATGAAATTATGAGTATGTACGAATATATGTAGATTGAGTTCACGTGTACGGTGGACGGAAGGTCATGTTAAATTTTAGAAACACTTAATTTTTTTAATTACTTTCAATTGTCACCTGTTGAGAGATTAAATATTTACTAACACTCCTTTGCGATAATACGTACTACGAAATCGGATAATTTAGATTACTTATGAACAATTTTTTATCAAATGTATAATGGCATCGGCTTAGTTTCTTGGAAGTTGAAATTTTAATAATAGATAGAGAATTTTTTGGGAGAAATTAATTCTGCAACATACTTATTGTTATACGTATATAAAATATACGTATGTCATGCGTATGTGATAGATAAATTTTTGCTTCTTTAATATACGCACAATTTACAGATTATAAATTTTGTTTGCATGAGTAATGCATCAGATACGAGTAGATGTTAAATAGAAAAATATTATCCATTTAGTAAACATATTTAATTTGTGAAAATGTGGGAGCTCTAGTAACGTATATAATACGTATATTCACATACATATAGTGTATGTTATACGTATGTACCAGGTGAATTTTCTTTTTCTTTGTATATTCACACAACATACGGACATTAGATGCCTTTTACGTGTGTAATATTGCAAATATAAGTACACGTTAAGTAGACATGTACAATACGTTAACTATACATATTTAATTGGTAAAAGTGTAGAAGCTCAAATAACGTACATAACACGTATATAACACACGTGAGTAAAATTATGTATATTTACGTACAAGGAGCGTACATATGTAATACGTATATGGCAGGCAAATCGTTTTTCCTCTTGCTATACAACCAACATACGAATATTAAATGTACTTTACATGTGCAATACTGCATGTACAAGTGTAAGTTAAACAGAGATATATTTTTCGTTTACACTAAATATTTAATTCCTAATGCTCTGGTAACATATGATACATACATTATACATCTGAAATCCACTAGAATTTTTTGAACATTTCATAACCACATATTATACATATATTTTTAATTTCTAATCCACTTAAATGTTCCGTAGATATGGAAATATTCTGTATACGTATATTAGAGGTTTTGTTCCATGTGAAAAGAAATTCGTGCCAGTGGAAAGTCATTATAATCATAATTTTAATCCGTATTTATCGACTAATTCTGCACTGAGTAATTGATAGAATTGTTATATTTCTAAGTTAAACCAATTACGGTAGTTCTTATTTGGAGGCTCGTTAAAAGGTCTTACTCCCAAATTCACCAATTTGGTTTTCTCACGTTCGGAGTTAGTTTATCCTCTTATCAGCGCTCTTTTATTGGGGAGGAAGCTTCGTTGTTCCGCAGTAATCACGGCCGACCATTATTAAACTTCATGGACTATCTAAATCAACCTCCATTGTAGAGAGAATCGAGGGAAGTTGAATGCAGTAGGAAGTCGAGACAATTATTATACTCCACGGCTTATCATAAATTTGACGCTATAAAATTAGCAGTCGGGGCAATATTGTCAATTCGCATTGCCATATCGCAGACCTGGAGTTTCGATCTTTAATTTCTATAAAATCGTGAGAATGAATTTCATGTAGTACCTAATAAACCCTTTACATTATAATCCTCATGTTTCAATCATTTATAAAAATATTTCAGGCATTGTTTCAATCATTTATAAAATTAGCAGTCGGGACAATATTGTCAATTCGCATTGCCATATCGCAGACCGGGAGTTTCGATCTTTAATTTCTATAAAATCGGGAGAATGTATTTCATGCATTACCTAATAAACCCTTTACATTATAATCCTCATGTTTCAATCATTTATACAAATATTTGAGGCATTGTTTCAATCATTTATAAATTAGCAGTCGGGACAATATTGTCAATTCGCATTGCCATATCGCAGACCTGGAGTTTCGATCTTTAATTTCTATATAATCAGTAGAATGTATTTCATGCATTACCTAATAAACCCGTTACATTATAATCCTCATGTTTCAATCGTTTATAAAAATATTTCAGGCATTGTAATAAAGCAACATTGAGCATGGTCAGTGCTTAGATGGGCAACTACATAGTAATATCCCGCAACACTGATCCTAAAACCAGAACCACCGGTACCGTGCCCTAGCTCGCCGGGTCGAAATCCAAAAACCAAAACCGAAGTCGGGTCAGCCGGTGGAGGAGTCGATTGGATTTTGGCCCGCCAAGCTACAAACAGGAGGACTCGCCTTACTTCCTAGGGCAAGGTGTCCTCTCGGCGCGGCGATCCGTGGACGGGCTGCGGTGGGTAACGTCATCGAGCGACCGCGAGCACGTGACCGCCACTTCATATCCCGATCGTATAAAGCCGAGTCCGGCTCGGGACCGAGGACGGAGCGCTACCACGTTTATACCCTCTTCCACTTTCCGCGATATGTCCCCGGCTACTACTAGCCCCGATCTCCGGGGCTACCAGATATAAATTTCCTGATATTCGACCGTTCGTGTCGTTTGAAATGGGGCAGTTTTCTCGGGACCTAATGGTTATTGCCTTTCTCGGCGGACATATTGCGTTCCATCCAGCGCAATGTGTGCGGCCGATATATCAGCGCTCTCCGCTCGGCTCGGCCACGGTTAAGGGGCGGACGGGGGCGGACGGCGACGGCGGCGGGTCGGGGGCGAAGGAGGACGGGGGCGACGAGGACAGGGGGCGGGCCAGAAGAGACGTCGACCACGCGCAGTTACCCGGAAGCCCCTCTGCCTGCTCCGCGGTTCGGACCGCTCCGCGGCGGGACGGGCTCCGACCGTGGCGGCCTCTAGACGGGAAGTGGCCAAGGTGTGGCCGCGGAGTTGAATTATTGCAAGCTGCCCGCCATTCATACAGGATGTATGCCCCAGCCGCGCCCGTAAATCTTCCGGCTGCGTCAGCCCTCGACTTTGCGCCGCCGCCGGCTGATGTTATTATTATGGCTCGACCCGCGAATTGAATAACGCGATTCGGCCCACTGACGAGGGGTTAAGTGATTTTCACCCCATTAACGCACCCGCCCCGCTGACATATGTAGGCTGCCTTGACCCGCCGATTCCGCCGCGACGTCACCGCTTACACGGGGAATTATCCGCATGGTGCGACGTCGCCTTGATACTCGGAACGCTCATAGGTTGTCCCATAAATGTCCGTTTTGCATTTTATGCCCGAGTTTACGTCCGGCTGCGCCGGCAACGGTTCGGGGCACGTCCGAGGGGGAAAGAACTTCTACGAGCCAGTGTCTTATGCTTAATAAGGGAACGATAATTTATTGCCGTATTAAGCTCGGCCGTAGGCAACCAACGCGAGAGACGCCAACGAAGGAGTTTAGTGGACAGATTTTAATGTTATGGGGTATCGAGCTTCCCACCTAGCTTTAATTACTAGTCGGCTTTCGGATGTTCCTGGACCGGAGTATTCTGCGTTACGTGTAGCGATGGGACGAGTCGAATACTTTTCCAACTCGAGTTTGGACTCGAGTCGATAACTCGGTGTATACATTCGACGGGGCAGCGTGGAGTCTATGGCAATTTGACGAGTAAAACGACTCGATTGGTGATGCGAAGAGTCAAATACTTTTCCAACTCGAGTTACTCGAAGCATTGCCAACTCGAGTTTGGACTCGAATCTGTAACTCGGTGCAAACATTCGATGCGGCGAGTAGAGTTTATGACGATTTGGCGAATAAAAGGACTCGATTAGTGATGCGAAGAGTCGAATACTTTCCCAACTCGAATTACTCGAATTCGAAAGCATTACCAACTCGAGTTTAGTCTCGAGTCGATAACTCGGTGTATACATTCGACGGGGCAGCGTGGAGTCTATGGCAATTTGACAAGTAAAACGACTCGATTGGTGATGCGAAGAGTCAAATACTTTCCCAACTCGAGTTATTCGAATTCGAAAGCATTGCCAACTCGAGTTTGGACTCGAATTTATAACTCGGTGCAAACATTCGACGCGGAGAGTAGAGTTTATGGCGATTTGGCGAGTAAAACGACTCGTTTAGCGATACGTAGAGTCGAATACTTTCCCAACTCGAGTTACTCGAATTCGAAAGTATTGCCAACTCGAGTCGATAACTCGGTGCATACATTCAACGCGGCAGAGTGGAGTCTATGATGAGTTTGCGAGTAAAACCACTCGATCAGTAATGTGTCGATTCAAACACTTTACTAACTCGAGTTACTCGAATTCGAAAGCGTTGCCAACTCGAGTTCGGATACGACTCGATAACGGCGCCGCAAACATTTGACGCGGCGAGTCGAGTCAATTGCGAGTTGGAAAGTAGAACGATTCGAATGACGATCACTCGAATAGACAAATAAAGGCAAGATTGGTATCTCGGTCTTACTCTTACATTCGTAACTCGTATTCGTTTGAACTATTAACTCGAGTTACAATAAAAATGACTGGAGTTGACTCGAATACACGCTTGACTCGAGTTTAACGAGTTAAAATATTCGACTCGTCACATTACTAGTTACGTGATTGCGGTGCGAACACTTGAATGGGCGCGAACATCAATACGCTCTGTACGTTCGTTATTACACGAGGACGAAGTGTTTTCAATCGTGTAACGGATACATGCGTTTCGAAACACCCGAGAAACTGTGAATGGTTGAGCAAGATATTAAATAATGCTTTCTTGTTGTTTTCTTTAATATTTCGTGCAGACCGTCGGACGTGATCTGGGAATTTCATAATACGCATGTTTATGACATCTGACGTCAAATTATAACACTTGTAAATGTTCAATCGTTCAACGGAACTGAAATATATTTAATTACCTGAATTGAAAGTTATTTCAAGTTGCAAATAGATGTATACCAAAGAATGTAAAGATATGTACCTGTCAATTTACTGTTTTTTTAGTAATATTGGAATGTGTAGTTATGCAATTAATTTTTTGAAGGCTTGACTGGAATTCAAATGGTATGTTAATACCGATGTCGCCATCTACCGTACTCCCACAGAATTATCTTCGTTTGTACCGTACCTACTTGCTCCGCGAATCACCGCATTTAAAGTTCGAAGAAAATTAGTAAGGTGAACAGTGTACTTATTCTAACTAGGGTATAGAAATGGAATTTTCATAAGAGATATTTTCATATTGTTGCAGAAACCTGGTAGAATTTTAAACTCAGTCCAATGTAATATTGCTATAATTATATACGACTCTCTATACTCTGTAGTGAAACCTAGGACCATTAATGACACGAAGAGTACAGCGTATGTCGATTTCACATAATTGTCATAATAAGCTAAATGTAATATTGTTACGAAACATTGGACCTTACTTTTTGAATGGTTCTTCCGCACGCAAACATTTACATGGGCGTATACCATGACTCATATTTGTAATAGGACTTATTAATCATTACCCTGTAATTATGCGAAGTATCCGAGAATCGCCACCTTTCTCAAAGTAAATTGCGTGTAATAACTATTTCGGCTTACCTACGCAGAATACCAAATGCGATCGGTTTCTGGCCGCACCTTATTGCTCGTTGTCACGTAACTCACTCTTACAAATGCATATTGTAAGGCATAAAGCATTGCATTGTTGGGTAATATAAATTCCTCCGTTAATGGAAAATCTCTTCTTCTCGTACGATGTTCGTTTAAATGAAACATTTATTTAATTCAAATCAAGCAAATGATTTGCTAAAGTGAAACGTCTGTTCAACTAAAATAAATCATTCGTTCAAATCAAACAATTGTGGAATTCAAATCAAACAAATAATTACATCAAACAAATACGATCAATCGACAAAATATATTTGAGTTAAAAATATACTTGTTCGACTGTGTAACAAAGAAAAAATAAGTTTCATTCAAACATATTTACAAGAAATCGTTTTCTCAGTGTACGTTGTACCATTGAGTATTTTGTATAAAATATTTTACGGAATGCAATTCAGGGTCACATTTTCCGTGACTAGTAAATTACAGGAAAATGGATACCGAACAACAATGCCTAAATAATGCATTTCACCATCGCGTGGGCAAAGCTGAATCGAGATCGTCTAACAAGGAAGGTATCCCAAGTCGATCTCTCCGATTTCATTTCTTTTATAATATGTTATAGTAGACTAAAAATTAAGCGACACGTGTTTTTTATTTATCTGACATTAAACATTTTAAGGGGGTGAAACCACCATCTAAAGTAAGGCATGTCAAGGGGCGATTTAGCAGTTTCACACACACGAACGTAATATTTTTTAACCAATCCACCTGGAAAAGCTTTCTCGTAACGATAAATGAAAAATATAATTTTCTCAATTAAAGAAAGAAAATTAATGCGTGAGCCACCCCACACAGGGATGAGCGTTCGGCCTCCCTAGTAGCACAAAATGTTTGTCCTATATTTTCTACATATTTAACGAATATCGTACATTTTGTAAATATTTACCAGACATTTGAGATATTTGCGAAACATTTACTTTAGAATATTATCTTTATACTATTTGTTTAATATTAGCTCCATGTATTTTCATAATATTTTTCTACCAAACATACAAAACATTTCGTTTCATTTTAATACAAGTATTTTTTAAATATTACCTGCCGAATACATTATAAAAACGTTTTCAAAATATTTAAAATCAAATTCACACGTTTTGCTCCCATAATGAAATAGCGGAACGGAAATATTACAAAAATTTATCGTGTTTTTTGATACCAAATGAAGTGTCCGATAATAGTCGTGAAGTAAAAAATGTATTTTTATTCCCTTCATACGTTAAAAAATATAATTTCTATATATGTTAATAAATTATTGAAACTAAATATGTCATTGAGATTTTCAGCAAATATTTAAAATGTCTTCGAATGAAATCTGAAAAAATCTGTCGCTTGAGATATTTAGCAAAGATTACAAAGAAATATTTAGAAATTATTCTATGCTACTAGGGCTTACTTTGCCTTACATGCCTTACTTTGGATGGTGGTTTCACCTCCTTAAACTGTTTAATGGAAGATAAAAAAAAATACGCGTCGTTTAATTTTTACTCAACTATACCACATTATAAAAGAAATGAAATCGGAGAGTTCGACCTGGAATACCTTCCTTGTAAGACAGGTTCGCAGAGAAGATCATGAGTCCTTATTCGAAAAGCCGCGCAGGTCCTAAAAGTGGATCACATAAACGAATCGCGATGCGAATTTAGAGCGATCCGAGAGAAAAGGCGACTCGACTGTTGGGTTTGCGAGGGTAAGGCCGGACAATCTTGGCGTATAGTTGGTGGGAAAGAGAGACGGAAAAGGGGTGTGGGATGCCGGGCACGTATCGACAACCTGGTCACCGCTCGCGCACTCAACGACAACCCCAAATAGAAAGAAAGGAAGAAGACCGTTCCCTTTTCTTCCCTCCGAGCCCCATTGCGAGGCGCTTTTACAACGGTCAGCGCTCTCCGATACCGAACAAATCTTACCGACAACTCCTCGGGCGCAGTCCAATTTAACTAAATCCTTTCCGCCCTCTCAACGGCGGACCCATACGCGAAGATAAGATTGGAAAAGTTGTATAAAGGGTAACTTTAACGGCTGTATAACCATTACGGTGACGATAAAGTAGAATCTAGTGTCTTAACGGCCCGGAACGAAATTCTGGATATAGCGCCGTATATCCCAATGGAGTTAAACATGACGCCCAACCGTGCTGATCCTCTTCCTCCCGTTTTCTCCTCACTCTTAAACGGTATATATAAAGATCCAGCCATGGATATGCGTTTGCGTGGAAGAAAAAGGGCAGGTTGAAGATTGGCATGCATTTAAGTAAATCCATATCAAAAGGCTAACCCGCAAAAAGGTATTTGGGGAAATATTGGAGTACCGTGTGTGGTACCCAATACCGAAGATGGGGTTGAATGGCCATGCAGATTTTGCATAAATCTCACGAAAAACGTGATGTGTCTTGCCCCCGTTTTCTTCTCACTGTTAAACGGTATATGTAAAGATCCATCCATGGATATGCGTTTGCGTGGAAGAAAAAGGACAGGCTGAAGATTGGCATACATTTAAGTAAATCCATATCAAAAGGCTAACCCGCAAAAAGGTATTTGGGGAAATATTGGAGTACCGTGTGTGGTACCCAATACCGAAGATGGGGTTGAATGGCCATGCAGATTTTGCATAAATCTCACGCAAAACGGTTTCAACGTGATGTATCTTCCTCCCGTTTTCTTCTCACTGTTAAACGGTATATGTAAAGATCCATCCATGGTTATGCGTTTGCGTGGAAGAAAAAGGACAGGTTGAAGATAGGCACACATTTAAGTAAATCCATATCAAAAGGCTAACCCGCAAAAAGGTATTTGCGGAAATATTGGGGTCCCGCGTGTGGTACCCAATACCAAAGATGGGGTTGAATGGCCATGCAGATTTTGCATAAATCTTACGCAAAACGGTTTGAACGTGATGTGCCATACTAATAGAAACACGTACACATTTATGTCATCTCTGAATGAGAACAAGTCCTCCGGAGATTTTTACATTCGTTAGAACAGTACCCAAATAACACTCCTGGAGCCTATAAATGTTCTACGAATATTCGATATTCAATGTTAATTAATATTTAATGTTCATTCGAGACACGTAAGTCCCCTTAAAAATCTGTTTTAGGAACTTTGGGGTCGTCGATATTCTTTTCAATGGTATTAGGCAATGGGATTTTATCAGTTCTAAGTATCGTCAAACTGAAAACATAAGTAGGAATGTAACCAACCAGGACACCTCTTTTGTCTACTCGTTGCAAGTGGTGGTAGAAAAAAAAAAGAAAAAAACGCACAGCTAAGTACTGTCGACAAATGGTTGGGAAATCAAAGTGGCGATTTATAGTTACCAATAGCTGCCTTGTCACATTCCTTCTGGCCGTCTCGTTGGAATTCCGATAAACGACACCGATTCAGGCTAAGGGCCTGGGGAGCTTATATTTTAGTCAAGAGTAACTAGGAGATATAGGTGAGGAATGGCCGTTAATAATGATTAAAATCCCACCTGAACCTAAATTTTCTCGAGGCATATTTCTTCCAAGTTCCTGGATCACGTTGGCCGTTCAACCGTTTAAATGTCATCGAAATTCGAGTAAGATGACAGTCAACATATAAAAGATATTCACGGATGACTTTATGTTCATACTTCTACCTTAAACGCACTCTTCTACGTTTATTCATTAAACAAATAATTATGATCCTTTAACTTTCCGCAGATAAAATGTATCTGAAAGACCGAATAAGAGTTTTATTGTTTAGAACAGCTTTTGAAGGGAAATTTGTTTATTCACCGTGTGTTCACGGAGAAAAAATCAGTTAAATGTACAGCTTTCATCCGTTGAAATAAGGATAGCAGATTATTTCCGTTAACGTTAAGTTTATCTTTAGTTAAGTTAAGCTTTATGCTTTTATTACTCAAATCCGTAAAAATTATAGAAGAATATCTACAACTATTACATGTAAGTATTTGGAAGGGTTACGAATAAATATCCGTTACCCTTAACCTCAATAATAGTTTGTTAACTAAACATGGTACATTAACTAAACAACCGTGGGATGTATATTGATCGAAAATCTTCCTTTAGACCTTGAAATACGGTCACATAATATTTGCCTGTCTGCTTAAAACATCGGTCGTGCTGCACGCATTAAACTATTGCGAGATTGCGCATTCAGCAATAAATCATTCGTTACTATCAACTATCCACTAAATGTTTCACTTCGAAACGCCTATGGCACGTCAATTGGTCGATAAATGTCCTACCTATGATAGGTTTGTCGTTTACTAACACTGCAATGACGTTCTGTAAACGCTTCTCGTTTCAAACATTTCAGAGGCCTGACGTTTACTGTTGCGGTAATAATCAACCATTTCGAAACAATGTACAGAAGTAAATTACGTACCACACAATTTACATCTGTGAAGTATTTACTGCAAATTTTTAAGAACGTTGTGCTTCTTTCGTTACGCTTGTCAGTTCTTTTTATTTAATTCTCTAGTTAACCCATTTAGTGCCGGAGGCCGATATATCGGCCCGCACCTTGTAGCGCTTTAGTATTCGCTTTGCGAGAGATCTCTATCTCAAAATAAATTTATAATACGTTATAAATACTCTAATTTCATTACGAGAGAATTAAAATAACGATACAACAACACCTATAACAACCTATAACCTACCTATAACAACCTATAACCTATAACAATTACTTGTTTCGGATGAGATAATCCGTCCGGTGCCCCCCATGTGCCTTGGAGTTATTTTTTATATTTCTTGTGCAATATTACTTTTTTTGTTAAAAAATATATTGGAAATTTTAAGTATATACTTTGCAATAAACGGTCTATACGAATTTATGATAAAAAGATGACTTTTCCTATGTGCAATTACGTTTTGAAACAGAGAACTCAATTTTTCTTTCTTTTTTTATCACTTATACCTTTGTTTTTTATGTAATTTTCAATGAATATAGAAAAATTAGCGTCACTGTTTTATTCTCTATCTGGTCCTTAATACCCTGCTTTTTGAATTATGTAAATATTGCTTTTCGTTTGGTTTTTATGAGCCTTTTTCCAAATCCTAGTAAAATCGTAAAGTATTTATACTGCTTTCATATAAAGATTAGAGAATGTAATATAAATTGATAAGATAACACTGCAATGACGTTCTGCAAACGTTTCTCGTTTCAAACACTTCAGAGGCCTGACGTTTACTGTTGCGGTAATAATCAAACATTTCGAAACAATGTACAGTAAGTAAGTAAATTACGTTAGTACGAAAGTAAGTAAAGTACGAAAGTTAGTTACGAAAGTAAGTAAAGTACGAAAGTTAGTCACGAAAGTAAGTAAAGTACGAAAGTTAGTTACGAAAGTAAGTAAAGTACGAAAGTTAGTTACGAAAGTAAGTAAATGACGTTACACAAAATTTGCATCTGTGAAGTATTTACTGTAAATTTTTAAGAACGTTTTGCTTGTCAGTTCTTTTCATTTACTTTTCAAGTTAAATCACGAAATTATTGCTGTATTTATCCTCCTTTCATATAAAGATTAGAGAATGTAACATAAACTGATAAGCAGTAAATCAGTTAAAGCAAAAAGAGTTGATACAGTTCAGTTCTTTTTTCTTATACAAAAGCAAATGATAACGTTCTACCATAAATAAGATAATAACGATTAGCATCATAAATGTAATAGAATCAATATTATATACAAAATACTGAATTTCAATAAGACAGATAAATGGTACTTACATTCACGAGAATGTAATGAATGCGGTTGCTTTAATCGTATATATGCACCGCTTTAATTGCATATATGCAAAAATATATTACAAATCAAAAATGGAATAAGTTTCGGCGAACCCCATTACATCGTAATTGCAGGTATTTTTTTTTTTATTATTTGTAACGAAATTGCGAATAAACACGTAATGAGGCTCGCCAAAATTTATCCACTTTTCTTTCTATCTTAGGCCCGGTTCTATAACTCATGTTAACCGGAGTTTAAGTAGTAACAGCAGGTTTAAACCGCATATAAACCAGTTAAACCTCGGTTAACTCAAGTTGTGGAACCGGGCCTTAACGGTTGATGTTAATCGCATATTATAGAATTGAAATCGTGTTCAATATCCAATTGATCCAATTATATCCAATTATTTAGTAAATCTATTCATTTGCAGATTACACTTCAAGGTTATTCGACGTCATATGACTCCATAGTTCTTTGTTAAAATCGTAATATCAACTACTTGTCAGGGATTCCACTTATGTTGGAACAATGTCAGATAACGAAAGGCAAAGCTTCCTCCAATTATAAATTCTTTCCAGGGGTTTTAAAAAGATCATTTTCAACGAAGCACGCAACAGGAAATCTTCGGGACAACAGTCGGATAACAATAGGTAAAGCTTCCTCCAGCAATAAAACTATGCCTGAATTTTTTCAAAAAGAAGTCCTATGTATTCACGAAGCACGCAACAGGAAATCTGACAAGGCTAGCCAGGAAATCTGGAGTAGTCATTCCAAGCATTACGTTACTGGCAAATACCTGACCAGAGACGGTGTTCCCCTACTGGAAGTGTCTACCTCGGATGTCGAGTTACACGAGATAAGATAGGACAAATGACACAATCCAAAAGAAAATAATTCATGGCAAAAAAAGTAATCTACAAACGCAGATAAATGTTTTATGCGAATCCTCCCTTTTAAAGAGGATAGAATTTACAACAACGTTGCAAGAATGATGTTGGAATAATTCCATCATTAGACCATACGAGGAATAGCACAATCTAGCAGAAAGTAATATTTCCTGCAAAAGTAATTTCAAAATATATGTAAATAAGTGTTATGTTAATCCTCCCTTTTAAAGAGGGTAGAACTTACAACAACGTTGCAAGAATGATGTTGGAAAAATTACATCATTAGACCATACGAGGAATAGCACAATCTAGCAGAAAATAATATTTCCTGCAAAAGTAATTTCAAAATGTATGTAAATAAGTGTTATGTTAATCCTCCCTTTTAAAGAGGGTAGAATTTACAACAACGTTGCAAGAATGATGTTGGAAAAATTCCATCATTAGACCATACGAGGAATAGCACAATCTAGCAGAAAGTAATATTTCCTGCAAATGTAATTTCAAAATATATGTAAATAAGTTTGATGTCAGTCCTCCTTCCCAAAAATAGTAAGATAGGACGAATGACACAATCGAAAATAAAATAATTCATGGCATAAAAGTAATCTACAAACGCAGATAAATATGTTTTATGCGAATCCTCCCTTTTAAAGAGGGTAGAATTTACAACAACGTTGCAAGAATGATGTTGGAATAATTCCATCATTAGACCATACGAGGAATAGCACAATCTAGCAGAAAGTAATATTTCCTGCAAAAGTAATTTCAAAATATATGTAAATAAGTGTTATGTTAATCCTCCTTCCCAAAGATAGTAAGATAGGACGAATGACACAATCCAAAAGAAAATAATTCATGGCATAAAAGTAATCTACAAACGCAGATAAATATGTTTTATGTGAATCCTCCCTTGAGAAGAGGGTAGAATCCCTGGAAATCGTTGGAAATCACCAAAACATTGCCACAATTTAAGAGCCGACTGTCACATGCTGTCAAAACGCATTGTTGTTTATCATATCACATCAAATCGGTTATCAAGGAGGTAAATCGTTTCCACTGATTTCCGAGTGGATAGCCCCTCGGTATTAACCTATTCGCTATTAAATATAAGTCGGTTGACTTATATTGATATTTGTACTCGGCTCTAACATCTATAGTCATAATACCACGGAAAAAAGAACAGCGAAGTCATACCCAAGAGGGGGGTATGCGCTGACGCACAAGACGTACGAGAACAATGGACACAGGACTAGGGGGACAAAGCATAAAGTACCATTAAGGGCAGAGAGTGTGATGCACGAAGGGGAAGGGGTTTGTTGGAAAGGGGATCTCAGTTGTCTTACGCTGTGGCATATTTACAGCAATACAGCAAAATCCAAGAGTCTGATCTGGTTGAAAATACCAATATTTACATAATTAAAGAAAGAAATGAGTTTAATGATGCAGAACATGCGATAACACACAATACGTCTTTTAAGGTGAAGTGAAACCCCCTTCAAATGAGTCGATTCCAATACAACACTTTTTTTTAAGGGAACTAGACCAAACTGTCCGAAACTTTGACACATCACTCCTGATCATCTAAGAATTGTCCTGACACATTCAGAATTTGGATTTTTAAAAGAATGTATTAACTTAGCCCAGACCAGAACCAAAATGGCGTCGATCTCTCATATTTCGATTAATATACAATTATTGAAGGCTCTAATATGGGAATCGAAAGGGTCAGGACAATTTTACGACAATTTAGAACACTATGATAATCGATAAACTCGCATTTGAACGGGATAAATATATTCCCTATTCTAGGAGAATCTCAATTAAGATCATTTCGCAGGCAAATTGAATGCATCGAAGAATACACGTTTTCGGAAATTATGATAATTACAGAGATCGAAAGAAAAGCGTAGACTAACGTAACGCTAGTTTGATTTATTATTAATAGCGATTACGCAATATGGATTTTGTATCGCAATACCATATTGTACCGAAGGTAACAAGTTAATATGAAACATGGCAAACATGACAACTTTCACCTGAGAAAATTAAAAAAATATTGTAGCAGTTAAGAACAATTCATATCTATACAACGTTCATTACTAAATACGAAATAAAATTAACGAAACATGAATCTAAGGGATTGAACTGATAAAAATTGGCGAACATGACAACTTTCACCTGAGAAAATTAAAAAAATATTGTAGCAGTTAAGAACAATTCATATCTATACAACGTTCATTACTAAATACGAAATAAAATTAACGAAATATAAATCTAAAGGATTGAACTGATAAAATTTCATTTTTTTTAAATAATTCCCCAATTAGATATTCGTCAGCAATTTATGCAGTTAAATCCACCGTGATCATTCAGAATCTGAATGTTGATACGATGTTAACCTTCTGATTAAGAGGAAAAATTGTCTACCGCTGGAAATATGGATAAAGTGTTATGTAACACTCCACCCCTCTCATGTGGGCAATTTTGGGCTCGCAATGTTCATTCCGTTTCAGGGGTATCGTAAAAATGATAATGTTCCACTTTGAGGGTACATCGCTCGACCCTGCGTTGCGAAAAGCGTTACGTATGACCGGTCCCTCATACGATATGGTTTATCCAAAAAATGACACGGTACTCCGCGCGACGCATTGTAAATGCTCGACAACGTTACTCAAACAATAACAATACGGCTCCCTGAAAGTACGTGCCTCGATATGATTTTGTGGAAAATGATTCATTTCTTTTAGTACCCACGTAACGAACGCTGTCCCGTATATTCCGCCCCCGTCACATATTGTTCACCATACCAGTCAGCGCCATTATCAATATGCGCCAGAATAACAATACACAATTCTGTGGCGTATCGGATCTATCGTGGTGATACGTTTAATCGAACCCGATACCTCATCGCTTAGGTTTTGAAGTACCCAAGATAGACAAAGTGATGGAAAATGTGCAACAAATTTGCCTCAAAAGATTATCAAACGAATCATGAGAGTGTTGCTTATGAGTCCTCATTAGTAGCTCATACCAGCAAGACACAATGACGAACCAAGAATACTTAAATATGAAACAAAGTTAAGTACATGCAATGTCTCAGTGTTTGTCCGCACACGTCCAGCTAAATTTATCCCATACATTGCGGATAAAAAATTGCGGTTCATATTTGAGTCATGGCGTGATGGAAACGGAAACATGGAACAACGTCATATTTAGCTCACATTTGTAGCATTAAGGTGAAGTGAAATCAGCCGATTCGAAGACAACACTTTTTTTTAAGGGAACTAGACCAAACTGTCCGAAACTTTGACACATCACTCCAGATCATCTAAGAATTGTCCTGACACATTCAGAATTTGGATTTTTAAAAAAATTCTTTAACTCAGCCCAGACCAGAACCAAAATGGCGTCGAGCTCTCATATTTTGATCAATATGAATTATTGAAGGCTCTGATATGGGAATCGAAAAGGTCAGGACAATTTTACGACAATTTAGAACACTCTGGTAATCGATAAACTCGCATTTGAACGGGATAAAGGCAAAATAAGTGTTGTATGCGCTTCTAGGCCAAAATTATGGGAATACGAGGTCTCGGAGTGAAAATTTAATTGACCTGGAAATCACAGATGGCGCAGGCGGTCCCTCTGCAGTCAATTAGGGCCCCAGAAAGCACAAATCCAGAGGATTTCTGGAGTTTTACTTCGATTTCTTGATATTTGTTGCACGAAAACGACAGAGAGTATGCCATTTGGTACAATATCCAATATAATTCGACACAGCTGTCAATATAAAAACGAACGTCGGCAACGTAGGCATTTAGAAAAATCTTCTGATCGACGTTGATCATGTTCCTCGACGTGTTTCACTTCACCTTAAGTAACTTCATACAATGTCCGGAATTTAATGTCACGGAATGATCTTATAGCTCCTGTTAAATTTTCCATAAACTTTCAGTTCATAAATGTCGGTTATGGCAAACTGGCATATGACTCAAGTATGCGGTAAACATATTTCTGCGCCCATTTATGAGAAATTTAGCGGAAATTTTGGTTGAAATTAACCGTGTAACACGCGTACATGCATTGCAGACATTCTATGTCGCAAATGGTCTGCAAATTCTTTGAAAATCGATTTTGCTCATCATACGATGATCATGAATCTCTATCCGGGATACGACCCTACGGTAAATTTTGGTTGAAATTAACCGTGTAACACGCGTACATGCATTGCAGACATTCCATGTCGCAAATGGTCTGCAAATTGTTTGAAAATCGATTTTCCTCATCATACGATGATCATGAACCTCTATCCGGGATACGACCCTACGGTAAATTTTGGTTGAAATTAACCGTGTAACACGCGTACATGCATTGCAGACATTCCATGTCGCAAATGGTCTTCAAATTGTTTGAAAATCGATTTTGCTCATCATACGATGATCATGAATCTCTATCCGGGATACGACCCTACAGTAAATTTTGGTTGAAATTAACCGTGTAACACGCGTACATGCATCGCAGACATTCCATGTCGCAAATGGTCTGCAAATTCTTTGAAAATCGATTTTCCTCGTCATATGATGATCATGAATCTCTATCCGGGATACGACCCTACGCTAAACAACCTTAACAATTACCCGAGGTTTTCCAGTAAAGTGGAGCGAGCACCGTGCCCGACCATCCGAAAAAAAACGGTATTTCCGTAATGCTCGATTACGCGCTTCACTTTCCTGCCATCGCGTCGGGGTTAGTGCCATAAGCTACTCCTCGAGCATCCACCTTTGCCAAACGATTACTGCGGTCGTTTACCGCCCTCGTACACGTTCTCGAAGTATCCCATAATCCCGGGGCAGTAAAACCCTGCAATACGATCGGAAACAAAAATGCGGCATTTACAGACACTCTCTTTACCGACGCGACGCCGCGAGCCTCCGCGCAGCTGGGTCGGCGCGACTCTGCGCGGGCGCATGCGCGCCGGCGAGTTACGGACACCCGCTTCGATACGTCCAGCCGTGTTATTAATTTCCAGCAAGACCGTCGATCCGTCATACGCGCGGGCCGCCCGGTGGGTGGCAAACTGAAATCTTTGCCAACCAGCCAATAAAAGCCTGTGCTTTAATGGCGAGCGAGATTTACGTCTTCGAAACGCGCGTTACCGACCGAATTAATTTCCTTTCGATATCGCTGCCCATTCGTTATACCGGTGAATTATGACGCCACCTCCGTCGCTCTTCCCTCCCTTTGTTCTCCTCTGCCAGGCTACATCCGTCTCGTCGTGTCCCTCGCTCCCTCTCTTTCGCCCTCTCCCTTCTTCCTGGCGTCCGCCCTCCACCCGGGTCGCCAGTGGAAATACCGCGCGACAAACGCTCGGCCAAGGATCGACAGAGGATGGCGCGTTAGGCCAAGATTTTCCGCCAATAAGAATAATTCCGCTGACGGTGATTCGCCCAACCGTTCCGAGTTAATATAGCCGCGTCGCCTCGCGCGGCCATTAATAATTTACGGGCCTCCGGTCCTGCGCTGTCGGCTGTCGCACCGTCTAAACGAAGTTTATTATGGCGATTAAGTAATCGATCAACCTGCCTGCGGAACTGACGCGACTCCGCGATACATTATCGACCGATACGCGGCTTTCCTACGAAAGTCCTCGCCACCCGGTCTCCCGTCCGTGACCATCTCGTCGCTTTCGTGGGCACCGACCACGACCGATCGTGTCGCCAACACCTGAAAGACGAACGCTTTCCTGGGAAAGTCCATTGATTTATCGACACCTTTCCGATTGGATAAGGAAAGAAAATAGTTGCTTTGATGAACGCTATTGGCCAATGGAGCTTCATCTATCTACGTGCAACGTGGAGCAGCTGGGAAGTTACTGGATTTGAGTCAGTTCATTTCATGAACACGAGCTGATCTGATTACATAGTTTTCGAAGATTTTTAGACACTTTTCCAGTTGGCTAAGCAGCGCTATAAATAATTGGTTTGATGAACGCCATTGGTCAATGGCCGGAAATTTACTGGATTTGGGTAATTTCGCGAATAAACGCTGATTTGGTTGCATATTCTTCGAAGATTTCTGGACACCTTTTCGATTGGCTAAGCAGCGCTATAAATAATTGATTTGATGAACGCCATTGGCCAATGGCCGGAAATTTACTGGATTTGGGTAATTTCGCGAACAAGCGTTGATTTGGTTGCATATTCTTCGAAGATTTCTAGACACCTTTCCGATTGGATAAGGAAAGAAAATAGTTGGTTTGATGAACGCTATTGGCCAACGAAATTTCATTTGTATGCGTGCAACATGGAGCAGCTGAGAATTTACTGGATTTGAATCATTTCATGAACATGAGCTGATCTGATTACACATTTTTCGAAGATTTCTGGACACCTTTTCGATTGGCTAAGCAGCGCTATAAATATAATAATTGATTTGATGAACGCCATTGGCCAATGGCCGGAAATTTACTGGATTTGGGTAATTTCGCGAACAAGCGCTGATTTGGTTGCATATTGTTCGAAGATTTCTAGACACCTTTCCGATTGGATAAGGAAAGAAAATAGTTGGTTTGATGAACGCTATTGGCCAATGGAATTTCATCTGTGTACGTGCAACGTGGAGCAGCTGGGAAGTTACTGGTTTTGAGTCAGTTCATTTCATGAACATGAGCTGATCTGATTACATAGATTTCAAACATTTTTAGACAGTTTTCCAGTTGGCTAAGGAGCGCAATAAATAATTGGTTTGATGGACGTATTGGCAAATGGCGTTTCATCTGCATGCGTACAGCATGGAGCAGTTGGAAATTTACTGGATTTCAATCATTTCATGAACATGAGCTGATCTGACTGCGCATTTTCCGAAGATTTCTGGACACCTTTCGGTTGGATAAGCGGCGCTATAAATAATTGGTTTCACGAACGCCATTGGCCAATGGCTAGAGATTTACTGGACTTGGGTAATTTCCCGAACAAGCACTGATTTGGTTGCGTATTTTTCGAAGATTTCTCGACACCTTTCCGATTGGATAAGGGAAGAAAATAGTTGGTTTGATGAACGCTATTGGCCAATGGAGCTTCATCTGTGTACGTGCAACGTGGAGCAACTGGGAAGTCACTGCATTTGAATCATTTCATGAACATAAACTGATCTGATTACGTATTTTCCGATGATTTCTGGACACCTTTCCCATTGGCTAAGAAGCGCAATAAATAATTGGTTTGATGGACGTATTAGCTAATAGCGTCGCATCTATATGCGTGCAACATGGAACAGTTGGAGATTTATTGGATTTGGGTAATTTCGCGAACAAGCGCTGATCTGGTTGCTTTCGTGTGCACCAACCAAGGCTAATCCTGTCGCCCCCTTCGTGAAAGACGTACGTCTTCCGAGAAAGGTCCCCTGACTCCTAGGAATTTTTCGATTGGCTAATGAGGACGATAAATAATTTGTTCACGGAACGCGCTGGGCACGTACCAATTTACTGTGAATGTGAAACATGCGAACAGCTGGAGGTTCACTCGATTTGGGTCACACCATCGACGAACACTGATCTCTTTCCCTTTCGTGTGCACTGACCAAGCCTAATCCCTCATTGCGCAGAATCGTACACCTCCATTCATTAATCACCAGGCACTTACAAGGAAGGTATCTCAGGTCGATCTCTCCGATTTGATTTCTTTTATAATATGTTATAGTAGACTAAAAACTAAGCGACACGTATTTTAGTCATCTGCCATTAAACACTTTAAGGGGGTGAAACCACCATCTCTTGAATTAGTTGTCTGAATTAGAATATTATAAATTGCAAGGGTCGAATGATGACGACTACAAACTAACACACGCCTGTATCTTAAATATTTACATCTGTATTTTTTATAGCTTCAATACTTAATGATATACAACAATAAAACAATGTAGCCAACGAATTCCTTACGTCTGTACCTTCTCTTTCAACGTTTTCAATCCCTGTAAATAATAATTATTATTTGTAATTGTAATTGTACATAGGTTCGTGAAATCTAAAGCATTTCAGCTTGCATCATATTTCGCCAAACATTATTTCAATACCCGGAACGGAAAATGTACAGTGATGGGAATAACAGAGGAGAATGACTACGTGTGCTATTACGGTCACAAAAATATAATTGAACTTTTACGGCGACTAGCTGTCCCATAAATATTACTTTAATGTGCCGAGACACCACGCAGAGAACGTTGTTACTATTCCATGTTTATCGTATGCAAGATATAAATTCTAATTCACCCTTCTATATACCGTCGCACATGAGCGCACAGCGATATTGTGATTGATAGTGTAGCTGTAACTCGCTTACAGTATTATTATTAAAGAGGTCCCTGTAATATAAATTCACTCGATTCCTCTACTGCGAATATATGCCTTTAACCAATTCAGGAAACATGCTACGGTGTAAATTTATTCACATCGTTAAGTCATTTCATTATTATATTTTAATTATAACTGCCAGTATATGCTCTATGAATAACTTATGCGAATTTGTTCACAAATGAATCGGTTACTTCCGCAGTAAAAGTAATGTTTTAATTAACGTAATTTTGTCTTGAATATGTGCCCATAATTATGAAAGTGGTCCAAGTCATATATTTTTTGTTTCGAAATTACATTGAATTAATTTCGTTTGAAATAATATGGCGTGAAATAACTGATAAACTCATTTTTTTTTAATTTTGACTTAGACCACTTTCATAATTATGGGCACATATAACAACGTCAAGAATTTCATTCTCGAGGAAATTGGTGTAAACGATTTCCTTCTTTAAGAGTCGATTTCCATTGATTTCATATGATAGACAACAATGCGATTCGGTAACAATGCGATGTTTGGCGTTAAAATTGTGACACTGTTTTGGTGATTTGCAACGATTTCCATGATTTCAAATATTAAAATCCATGATTCCCTAGGTAAATGCCCCCTAGGTTTGATTGTTAGCCACCCTGAAAAAGAAGTACCCCTGAATCAAGGAAATATTTCTTCGAATAGTACCATGAAAATATTTATTTAATTCCAAGAATAATTACTTAACTCAAATAAATTGTCATAACTTACGAATAAATGTCGCATCCAATTTATTCGAGTTTATTCGAGCCAAATAATTATTCGTTGAAATAACGAAATATTTGATTGATACCATTCAAAGAAATATTTATTTACTTCATGGCATTTTTTTATTTCTTTCTCAACGCCCGACGTAAATCAGTTACGGGAAAATTACTTTTGCTAGGCCAAATAGTAATAAAAGGTACAATATACCCTAAAAGCATAGAATAATTTCTAAATATTTGTTTGTAATCTTTGCTAAATATCTGAAGCGACAAATTTTTTAAGATGTCTCGTAGAGTTCATTCAAAGATATCTAAAATATTTGTTGAAAATCTCAATGACATATTTAGTTTCAATAATTTATAAACATATATAAAAATTATATTTTTTAGTTTATGAACATATAATAAAAATACATTTTTCACTTCACGATTATTATCGGACACTTCATTTGGTATCGAAAAACTCGAGAAATTTTTGTAATATTTACGTTCCGCTATTTCATTATGAGAGCAAAACGTGTGATTTTGATTTTAAATATCTGTAAAACGTTTATAATGTATTCGGCAGATAATATATCAAAAATACTTATATTAAAACGAAACGAATTGTTTTGTATATTTGTTAGAAGAATTTATGAAAACACATGGAGCTAATATAATACAAATATTATAAAGAGGCTATTTTAAAGTAAATGTTTCGCAAATATCTCAAATATCTGGTATTTACAAAATATACGATATTCATTAAATATATAGAAAATATAGGACAAATATTTTATGCTACTAGGGACGTGAACAAAACGTATGAGAAACGCGTGAGACTTTGAACGTTCAACCAAACCGTGAAATGGCCTGATATATGACCGAAATTTTGGTTGTTTATGACACATGCTATTAGAATTTAACCTTTTCACTTACAATATCGTGTAAGAGACATGGTATATCAATCGGGCGATACGTGAATAAAACGTATAAAAGACGTGTGAGACTTTGAACGTTCAGCCAAACCGTGAAATGTCCCGGTGTAAGACCGAAATTTGTGTTGTTTATGGCACAGCTATTGGAATTTAAATCCTAGGGCAAGAGATTAAAGCATATGTAGAAAAACAGGGAAACACGAAACTAGGCAGGTTATTCCTCCACCTTGCACGAACATTCCGACCATCCCGGACGCGTGTATTTTAAGCCCAGTTAAATTTAAAACGATAAACGGGAGAAAAGCACCGAGAGACTTCCTCCAAAACAGTTTGCGTCTCGTAAGACGTCTTTCTGGATTCTTCCGCCGTCTGGGAAGAACCACTGAAGACGTAGGATTGCAGTTTTATGGCACTATATTTCGCCTGAAATACGTGCTATAAATATGATAAACTCGGTTATTCTTCCAGTTGTACTCGAAGCAGCCTCGCGCACAATGAATTCCTTCGCTTACTGTCAGCGCGTGTTTTGCCCGGGACGACAGAGGCGCAATTTTTAGTGCCGCCTCGTAAATCCGTTGTGCTTTCCAAAGTCCGACATCTCGACACGAGCGACAAATCGACGTCGAGCGTTTACCTCCGGCGACACGAGCCGCGCTAATACGAAATTCCAATGGCTTACGTTTCGGATGTAAATATAGGTATATAATAAGAGTGCGAGCTCTGGAGAGCGGGGTAATACACCTTTGTGCCGCAGGCAAGGCTAGCCATAACTTTCCTGTGCGACTGACAGCTTGCATAATATCCGCGAAATTGGTTTTATAAGACGACGCCAAGCACTGCTTCACAACAATGCCATAAACGCTCCGGGTAAATTATGACCCAGTGGCGTAACGACGCAGGGGGTGACGGAGAGACCCGCGAGTTAAACCAGCCATTACGCAATACCGATCGCAGCGCCATCTTCGCCGCGCCTGCATTCACGCAGTCGCTCATCCGCTCGATTCGGAGGAAACCCCAGACTGAACTGTAGGTCGCATGTATTGGGTTGTTCGGAAAGTAATTTCGCTGTTTCCCAACAGAGGACTTAATTTTCTTTTTTCACGGCCAACTTCACACTTAAGCCGCATGATCATTATATGTTTTGACAGCTGATCTAGCAAGGCTTGCTTGTGAAAAAGTTTGATTGATTCTACGCAGTAGTTTTTGGTTGGTACCCTTTCTAATATGGAAAGTGAAAAGCGGCATTTTCGGCATATTTTTCTTTTTTACTATCGAAAAGGTAGAAATGCTGTTCGAGTAAGAAAAAAATTATCCGATGTGTATGGAGAAGATGTATTGACGGAACGCCAGGGTCAAAACTGGTTTGCAAAATTTCGATCCGGCAATTTTGATATTGAAGATGCACCTCGTCCTGGAAGGCCACTTAAAGCTGATGAAAACACAATAAAGGCATTAATTGATGGAAACCGGCGAATAACAATTCGTGAAATCGCTGAGAGATTAAATTTATCGAATTCGACCGTTCGTGATCATTTGAAACGCCTAGGTTTAATTTCAAAGCTCGACATATGGATTCCTCGTGTTCTTGCGGAAAGAAATTTGTCATCGCATTGCCGTCTGTGATTTGCTTCTCAAACGTCAAGAAAATGATCCATTTTTGAAGTGCATCATCACTGGGAACGAGAAATGGGTTGTCTACAACAATGTTACACGCAAGAGGTCACGGAGTAAAAAAGATGAACCGGCTCAAAGAACTTCGAAAGCCGAAATTCATAAAAAAAAGGTGATGGTATCTGTTTGGTGGGATTTCAAAGGAATCGTTTTTTTTTAGATTCTACCGAACAACACAACGATCAATTCTGAAGTGTACTGTCACCAGCTGGACAAATTGAATGATTCACTTAAACAAAAGAGACCAGCATTGATCAATAGAAAAGTGTAGTGTTTCACCAAGATAATGCGAGACCTCATACAAGTTTCTTAACTCGCCAAAAGCTTCCACAGCTTGGATGGGATATCCTGCCACACCCACCATATTCTCCAGATCTGGCACCTTCTGATTATTACTTGTTCCGGTCTCTACAACATTTTTTAGACGGTAAAACCTTTACTTCAAATGAGGAGGTCAAAAATCACCTGGATCAGTTTTTTGACAGCAAAAACCAAACATTTTATGAGCGTGGAATCATGCTCCTGCCAGAAAGATGGCAAAAGGTATTGGACCAGAATGGACAATATATAATTCAATAAAATTCGCTATAAAAAAGTCGTCTTTCATTTTCATAAAAAAAAAAAACGAAATTACTTTCCGAACAACCCAATACTTTTCCATTACCGGCCGTTCAGGGTTTCCATGTCTTCGCCAATGCAGGAGGACGCTCGCGACAGGGATTTTAGATTTAAGGAATTTCGAAAAAGAACATTTTTGAATATCAAAAACGAACACGAAGAAACTGTATCTAAATACCAAAATTACCGTAGGAAATTCACAGACGGCTCCAAAAATGAAGCAGGTACTGGATGTGCAGTTTTCACCAAAGATGGAGACCCAGTATTTAAACCGCCTAATACCTCCCCAGTAGCATAGAATAATATCTAAATATTTGTTTGTAATCTTTGCTAAATATCTCAAGCGACAGATTTTTTAAGATTTCTTGTAGATTTCATTCGAAGATATTTGTAATATTTGTTGAAAATCTCAATGACATATTTAGTTTCAATAATTTATAAACATATAGAGAAATATTTTTGCACTTATTAACATATTAAAAATACATTTTTATTACTTCACGACTGTTATCGGACACTTCATTTGGTATCAAAAAACACGAGAAATTTTTCTAGTATTTTCAGGTCAGGAGTGATGTGTCAAAGTTTCGGACTGTTTGGTCTAATACCCTTAAAAAAAAATGTTGTATTCGAATCGACTGATTTGAAGGGGGTTTCACTTCACCTTAACGTAGAATGAAATCGCGATAACGTTCAGCTCCCGAAGTACTAGTTACATATTTCTTTGTAGGGATAAGGTAAAGGGAAGCCGCGGAGCACAGCCGAGGAATTCATCAAATTACTCTAGATCTCCGTGTAGGGAACAAGTACAGCTATTGCACCACGCACCGGACTCTGCACCGGAAGGAACTTCTCGACCCACGTAGTTATAATGACCAGGCGTTATTGTTTTACCGCGGCCCCATAAACAATCCTAACACACGGGACTGCTCCGCGGAACGTCGTTCCCGCAGCCAGGGCGGCCGCCCTCCGGTGATTTACCTCTTGACTCGTAAATTTTTTAACTTATCGCGGATTAGATAGCACCCTACGAACGTAAATTCACTCTAACGAAACCGTTCCTACGTTCTGGCGCACGAATGCAGCGCCTATCCGCCGAGTCTTTTTACCTTCCGCTGCCGTTATGCCACACCGCAAGCTATTGATTCTCACACCTGCGTCCAAATTGGCTGAAAGATGGAGAAGAATATACTGGGGAATAAGGGAGGAGAATATACGGCTTGGCTATGAGACTTTATAAACCGGATCGGAGCCACCAAGTGCGAAAATCCCTGAAAGAGTGTTAAATTAGAAGAACGTTTACTTAATCATTAAGGGGATGGGAAAGTGCCATCTTAGGGGCCAATCGTTCATGAAACTTTTCTCTGAATTGGGTGTACCGATTTGTTTCTAATTTTACCACATGAATAAGCAGACCCTAAGGTAGGTCCTGAAACAGGCGAAATTTCATTTCTTATTAAAATTGTTGAAAACAACTGTAAAGAAATTATCTTAAAACTGAAATTTCATGAATTCATGAAAAATGAAATTTCATGAATTCGTGGAAATTGAAATTTCATGAATTCATGGAAGTTGAAATTTCATGAATTCATGCATATTGGGATTTCATGAATTCATGGATATTGGAATTTCATGAATTCATGAAAATTGAAATTTCGTGAATTCATGGAAATTTAAATTTTATGAGTTCATGAAAAGTGAAATTTCATTAATTCGTGGAAATTGAAATTTCATGAATTCGTGAAAATTGGAATTTCATGAATTCGTTAAAATTGGACTTTCATGAATTCGTGAAAAATGGAATTTCATGAATTCATGGAAATTGAAATTTCATGATCAGAAACTTTTCTCCGAATTGGGTGTACCAATTTGTTACTAATTTTACCACATGAATAAGGAGACCCTGAGGTAGGTCCTGAAACTCGCGAAATTTCATGAATTCATGAAAAATGAAATTTCATGAAATCATGGACATTGAACTTTCATGAATTCATGGAAATTGAAATTTCATGAATTAATGGAAATTGAAATTTCATGAATATTGGAATTTCATGAATTCATGAAAATTGAAATTTCATGAATTCATGAAAATTGAAAAAAAATTGTTTTATATCTCGTTTCAGAGGATGTGCCCACTTTTAATTATTAATTTGTGCATGACCGTTTTTCTTCTTTAAAACTATACATTATTTGACCTTATGGCACGTTCAAGCCGTGAACAAGTGAAGGGTACTTGAATAATGGATGTTAGCGACGTTCGCGCGCTGATTGCGAGTTAGTACCCCGTAAGCAACGAGAACGGAAACGTAACTCTACGCGAGAAAAGCAACAAAAAGGATCCCCCGTTCCAAATCGGGCTCCTTTCGTGGCATGCGAATTTACGCCCGCCATGCGAAGCTTCCCTTCGATAAATGTTTGAACCACAAAACAGTATAAGGAGATACAACGCCATCTATTGAAATCGTCCCCACTTTAGGGGACCAATATCTTCCGATATTTCCCGACTTAGGGCAGAGAGCGCCTCCTGGATGAAATTTTACAATTAAAAATTATCATCTTTCTCGCGTTAAAAGCATCCCATTCCATGTATCATCCGTTATCGTTTCGCTTAGCGTGCCTTAATTGCAAAATTCAAAGCATTTTAGATCATTTACGTCGGTAAGAAGTGTTTTGGTCCCGTAGGACCGAAGTTCCCTCATTTCCCGCAAGGAGCGCTCGCATCGTTGGATCAGCCAAATTCTGAGATCCTGGGTCACTTTCCGTAGAACCGACCATTGGCGTTCTGTCTGCTAGTCCTACTTCATCGTTTGAACCTTCATAAATATGCCTGGAAGCCGAACATTGCCATCCGAAAGCCATCTTGCCCCTCGGTAAGAAGTGTTTTGGTCCCGTAGGATCGGAGTTCCCTCATTTCCCGCAATGAGCGCTCGCAACGTTGGATCAGCGAAACTCTGAGATCCTGGGTCACTTTCCGTGGAGCCGACCAATGGCGTTACGTCTCCTAGTCCAACTTCATCGTTTGAAACCTTTATAAATATGCCTGGGAGCTGAACATTGCCATCCGAAAGCCACCTTGCTCCTCGGTAAGAAGTGTTTTGGTCCCGTAGGATCGGAGTTCCCTCATTTCCCGCAATGAGCGCTCGCATCGTTGGATCAGCCAAACTCTGAGATCCTGGGTCACTTTCCGTAGAGCCGACCATTGGCGTTCCATCTCCCAGTCCTACTTCATCGTTTGAACCTTCATAAATATGCCTGGAAGCCGAACATTGCCATCCGAAAGCCACCTTGCCCCTCGTGCCACACCTTTGGCCGCTCCTGCGTTCGGCTGGGCAGGTTCTTTGAGAACCCCTGGCAGGCTCTTGGAGGGGGATCCACCCAGGCCGCTTCTCCGTTCGTTCCACGAGCAGTGAAAGAGTACGACGAACGAGCCGAGGATCCTCGGTATCGCGGATAAGTAGCGGCCATTACCGGGCACGGTTCGCCGTAGCTGGAAGTTCGCCTGCAAACGACGGAATTATTCAAATTCGGGGAGAAAAGAGCGCCGCGTTTCCGCGGCGACGTCAACAAGTGCGCTCAGCCGAGCCCGGGCGAGTGCAGTCATCGGTCGGCGGCGTTCGATAAATCGACGCCGATATTATCGCGACCAATTTCCCGAGCGTGTTTAAGATGTAGCCGTCGGTGGCGCCCCCGGCCGATAACGTACGAACCGGGACCGGGGGTTCGGTGTCTAAAAGCTGGTGTTCCCGAGGGCCGCGGAATCCGGGGGGTGTGGAAGTGCCGAGGGGAAGAGGGCAGCCGTGATTTAGTAAGGCACGTCGCACGCCGGATTACCCTCGCAACCCCGCAACCCCGAAAAGCCAAAGAGCCGGCCCTGCGATACCCCCAGACCGCAGCGCCACCCGAGCCGCCAAGATCAACTAATTAATACCGCTCCCTTCGACTGCGAACGGCCCCGATTATTCGCCTCGCCTTCGCGCCATAATTACCCAAGGACGTTTTAATGCGTTTAACGCTCCATAGATAACGGACTGCGTACCGTATCCGCTAATCCCTCGATCGTTACACCGCTGGAGACGTCTCGATACTTTCGAATGCAAATGTATGCCGATTCCGGAGACAGCGGGACGCGAAATGAAAACCGGACGGGTTACGTTGCGTCGCGAAGAACACCGTTTCTGCGTGAGAATTCCTACACTGAGAGAAAAACCTTATTAAATTAACTACTTTTTAAGTCGCTTTCATGGTTCAAAATGGACTCTGATATTTTATAGGGAAATTTAGTTTTTCTCTGAACTAGGAAATCTAGGAACAGTTACTATAGTTTTTACCTTTTGGGGGGAGGGAAGTGAACTATTCTACGTTTACTATACTTTCCTAGGAAGAATATCAAAACTTATTATTATTTATATAGTAAAATTTCACTTCGTTATTGTTACGTTGCTGATATATTGTCGTATGTTCTATATGCCCAGATAGAATTATTAATTGTTGTCAATAGTTCTGTTAATCATTAAATCTTTTTCTAGTAATAATTCTGCGTGAGAATTCCTACACTGAGAGAAAAACCTTATTAAATTAACTACTTTTTAAGTCGCTTCGTTGGTTCAAAGAGCACTCTGATATTTTATAGTGAAATTTACTTATTCTTTGAACTAGGAAATCTAGGAACAGTTACTATAGTTTTTACCTTTTGAGAGGAGGGAAATGAACTATTCTACGTTTACTATACTTTACTAGGAAGAATATGAAAACTATTTACTATTTATTTAGTAAAATTTCACGTCGTTATTGTTACGTTGCTGATATATTGTCGTATGTTCTATATGCCCAGATAGAATTATTAATTGTTGTCAATAGTTCTGTTAATGTCATTAAATCTTTTTCCAGTAATAGTTTGTTGTAATTATTGACGTTTATTGTACTTATTATGCTTGACTTGTTGATATTCTCGCATGTTTTAGCGTTAATTATGGGTGGAGGAGTATCTTATATGCAAATGAGCAATCCGAATCATTTGCGAAACAAGAAGAGTTTTAGAATGTTATCGTAAAATGTTGTATAGTACTTATCAACGGTAAAACGTTTAATGTATCCTCAATGATACACCTAGAAACAATCTTCGGAGCACGAGAAGTTTGTACAATTTCTGCAAAATCCGAAATCAGGTGGCATTTATCTCTCTCTATTCTTTTTTTTTATTGTTTTACTTTGGAATTAGAGGATAATAGTTTGTACCCTAAAACAATAGTTGGTACCAGGGGAAAGCATAGACGAAATATAATCCGACTAGTTGAAAATAAATCTTAAATATTAATAAGGTCTAGCAAAGAAAATCAATAAAATACTTACTAAACCTCATAAAAATCCATATACAACCTTACAACTCATGACAACTTACCAGATATAGTAATTGTAAAATTACCCGATACAACGTCATCTCGCCCTAATGAACAATCGGCTGTTTTCATACAAAAAAAAAAACACGCTCATGACATATTTTATTCGGTCCCCTCTCCTTTTTGGCACTTACGTTGCTTTCATGTGATTGAAAATGAGTACTCAAAGAATTTCGAAATTGAGTTTACGTGCCTTCTAAAATTCATATACATATGTACCAATATCCAAAACCTAATTGCTTATGAAATATCGAAATATTGTATCTTAAAAAAAGCTTGACCACATATGTACTATAATTCAAACGGTTATTTGTAACAACGTACTTCCCTACGACATGCTTTGAAGTTTTGAACTAGAATGACCCATATTAATAACATCATACACTTATGCATTAGATTTATAACATATGTTATGAATTTTTTTTAAATAATATGCTTTAGAATTAGTATATCATGCCTACATTAAACTTCTTACAAAATGCTATGCAATTTTATTTTCTTAACGGCATAGATGTACCGTGGACGATGTACCTGTTGATACTAATTCATACATTGACTATATACAAACGCACTTGCATATGTACATAATTATTATTAAATTTGGCAAAATTTCGCGTTACAAATGAAAGTTGATTTTCCCTCGTGTTAACGAAAAATACATTTTTGCAACGGAGATGCGGTAAACGTGGCATTGTTATTATACCTTAAATTTGTTTATGTAAAAATCTTTGACGATTAGAAATGTTCCGCGTTGCCGAAATGCCAAGTATTTTTATTGTTACTACCGCTTAATTTACGAGGGGAACAGAGGAAGTTGAGACACCGATGAAGACGTGCCGAGGAGAAGAACATCCCAACTATTCTTGTAATTACGAACTTCAGATAAAGCAAGAAAGCCTCTGGAAGCTTTGTACGAAACTGGAAGGCCTCATAATTACAGCTATTCCACGTCTTAAGGTGAAGTGAAACCACCTTCAAATCAGTCGATTCGAATACAACACTTTTTTTTAAGGGTATTAGACCAAACTGTCCGAAACTTTAACACATCCCTCCTCATCATCTAAGAATTGTCCTGACACATTCAAAATTTGGATTTTTAAAAAAATGTTTAACTCAGCCCAGACCAGAAGCAAAATGGCGTCGAGCTCTCATATTTCGATCAATATACAATTATCGACGGCTCTGAAATGAGAATCGAAAGGGTCAGGACAATTTTACAACAATTTAGAACACTCTGGTAATCGACAAACTCGCATTTGAACGGGATAAATGCAAAAAAAGTGTCGTATGCGCTTCTATGCTAAAACGATGGTAATACGAGGTCTCGGAGTGAAAATTTAATTGACCTGGAAATCACAGATGGCGCAGGGTGTCCCTCTGCAGTCAATTAAGGCCCCATAAAGCACGATTCCAGAGGATTTCTGGAGTTTTACTTCGATTTCTTTATGTTTATTGTACGAAACCGACAGGTGGAGTATACCATTTGGTATTCCATATTTCAAATGATATTGCAAAACCAATATTGTATACATATATATTCATAAAACATTAAATATTTCGATTATATCTGGGAAACATAATCATATGTACATAATCTACTATTGCACTTAAAATATCATTCCAACGTCGAACATACACGAGGGATATTTTCCACCTTCTTTTCTATATTCCATGAATATTTTTCTGGGTGCGAGCTCTAAAAAGCGTTTCCAGAAATACGATCGACGTGCTATTTTGTAATATCCGGCGTTATTTATAAAGTCATTAGTCGTTCGAGCAAATCGCAGGACGTCTCGTCCCTAGGAGTAATAAATGATCGATACGGAGCCATCCGGACACGTTCTGCGAAATGACTCGGACGATTTGGGGTCGTAAATTTGTAGTGAAAAGTCGACTCCTAAGTTTCTGACGCCTCGACGTGCTCGGAAGGCCCCTAATAATCAGTCAAGTTGGAGCTCACGACTCACCCTTTCGCCGTCCTCACCCCGACTCGCCCAGGGCTCGCCCAGGACGAGCCCGGGCATGGTATAGGTCTCGCCATCCCTGAACTCCTACCACGTCGACTGCGGCGTGTCGGCCTCGCATCAATCTTGTTAAATTACCCGCCCGGCCAGGAGTCGTTCTCTCGCTCGTGGATTGATAAATTGCCCGGTCCCCGTCTCCCGCAGACACGGCAGCGCTCCGACGAGTCGAGTCCTCGAAACCGAAACGCGCCGAGGAAAATCAAATTAACGTGGCACGTCCTCGCTCTTCCGTTGATTTCGCCTATCCGGCACATATCCGGAACAGCCCGCGAACAACTTGTTCGAGGTATGCATGCGTCAGGTTCGGATGTCACCGCGAGGCTCGACGGAATCATGGGAATGATGATCGGGATCCATCCTACTTTGTTTCCTATCATATAGGGTCAGGACAATTTTACGACAATTCAGAACACTCTGGTAATCGATAAATTCGTATTTGAACGGGATATAGGCAAAAAAAGTGTTGTATGCACTTCTATGCTAAAACGATGGGAATACGAGGTCTTGGCGTGAAAATTTAATTTACCTGGAAATCACAGATGGCGCAGGGGGTCCCTCTGCAGTCAATTAGGACAACAGAAAGCATGAATCCAGAGGATTTCTGGACTTTTACTTCGATTTCTTGGTATTTATTGTACGAAAACGACAGGTGGAATATGCCATTTGGTATAATACCCAAGATAATTAGACACAATCAATATAAAAACGCACATATCCGGAACAGCCCGCGAACAACTTGATCGAGGTATGCATGCGTCAGGTTCGGATGTCACCGCGAGGCTCGACGGAATCATGAGAATGATGATCGGGATCCATCCTACTTTGTTTCCTATCATATAGGGTCAGGACAATTTTACGACAATTCAGAACACTCTGGTAATCGATAAATTCGTATTTAAACGAAATAAAGGTAAAAAAAGTGTTGTATGCGCTTCTATGCTAAAACGATGGGAATACGAGGTCTCGGGGTGAAAATTTAATTGTCCTGGAAATCACAGATGGCGCAGGGGGTCCCTCTGCAGTCAATTAGGACAACAGAAAGTATGAATCCAGAGGATTTCTGGAGTTTTACTTCGATTTCTTGGTATTTATTGTACGGAAACGACAGGTGGAATATGCCATTTGGTACAATACCCAATATAATTAGACACAGCTGTCAATATAAAAACGCACATATCCGGAACAGCCCGCGAACAACTTGTTCGAGGTATGCATGCGTCAGGTTCGGATGTCGCCGCGAGGCCCGACGGAATCATGAGAATGATGATCGGGATCCATCCTACTTTATTTCCTATCGCGGATCGTCGAGATAGATTAGATTAGCCGACGTAGATTCCGTCAGTCCGGATCAGGATTTGTATTCCGTTTAGAGCCTCTAATTGTACGCCGCAAATGGGTTTTCAGATCATTCCAAAATCAACTTGGATGCAGTCGAGGTCCTACTTTAGACCTTAACACATTCGCGACAGCTGACGTGGACACACGTTGTTTTAAATTCTATTCCTGGTTGCCGCTGACGTGAATCACGTCCATAACGATACACGGTACAAGTTTGCGGCAACCAGTTTCAGAATTTCATTATTTTTGGCCGGTACTCAGTATTTGAAACGGAAAAAGTTTGTCGGTCGCGAATGTGCTAAGGTTAAGGTGAAGTTAAGGTAGGCGAACAACAAACTGATGAAGACCTTTCGTTCGACCAATCCTTAGTTGGGCTAAAAACAACTATCGTGTACACTTTCTACATTATAAAATTCTTCATCGAATCACCCACAAGTTCGTTGAGACGCGACCTTGGAGATACCAATAGAACATTGAAGACTTTTCTATCCGAAGAATCGAAAATACCGATGATAACCTGATAAAGTTGCCGCAGCCACCTTCGACACGGCTGATAGTACCTACATCAGCTCCGAAGGTATAAACCCATCCTTGTAGGCAACTTACGCCGACATTACATCACGGTAAGTACACGTAGCGGGACATTTTGACAAAACCAATACTGCAACCAACGGGATAATCGAAAATCAATAAAGGGGTCTTCTTATCTAAAGGTTGGCAGCTTGGCGATGGGCTAGGGTAGACGTTCAAGATTACTGCCGCGTCGACACCGAATGGCGGTATCAAGGAGTGATTCTCGCGGCGGCTCGTTATAAAAGAAGGCAAGCGCGTGCAGCGCATTCCCTATTACTCCGAACCGTGGTCCAGCACCTCATCCAATCCCAGCCACCGAGTATTTCCCCAGCCCATCCGCCGTTCGCCCTATCGCGTCCTGTCTTGCGATGGAGATAACCATCGGCTCGTTACACCTTGCGGCGGCGGCGGGGTTCTAACGTGTAACCCGCCCAAGCATCGCCACCTAGTTGGATCTCGGGATAAGATAGAAAGAAGGCCGCTGCTAAGACTAAGCCGTCGCAGATAGCGTCTCTAAGCCTGCGACCGCCGCCACTGGCCGGGGTGTGCGAGTGTGGCGCGAGTGTGGTAGGGTGTGAGCCATGAATGTGAACGCCAGGGCGACATGAGTGCGGTCCGGTGTGTGGAGCGAATGTGGTAAGGTGTGTAGACGATGGTTCCTATACCTGTGGGTGGACGAGGGTGCACCTGTGTGGGAACGTACCGAAGCTAATGGTTTGCCCGCGGGCTTTAGTGCGAATGCTCCAGCCCTTCCCACCAGCATGGCAGTAATCCTTACATAGGGTCCTCAGATCCTGCCGCGGATTAGGGACGTCCAAAACTCCATTGTCCTACTCCGTGGCCAATGAAACGTCGCGGATAAGAATGGGATGCGCGGAATCGGTGGACTTCGCGGAATCACATCGCTGGATTCACTTTACAGGAGCCTAGATTGCGGTCCAAAGCACCCTGGTAATAGGGGTCACCCAGGAGATCGTCGTCGAGCACTTCTCTGGCATCGTTCCGTGGACTGAGATTTAAATGACCCGGAGAGGCTTTCGAGGCTGACTTTTTTTTTAACGACGCTGTATGGCTTTTTTTCATCTCCATCGAATGAAAATCGCGATTCGGTACATATATTTCATTTCTTGCTATTAAATTGTTTGTGGTATCGTTTCCATGACTTTGGTAACTAGGTGTACATTGATCATCTTTACATTGCACTGTTAAGAAAGAACACTGTAATTTTATACCATTTTTAAATAAAACTGATAACATGTGACATGAATCTAATACACCAGTGTTTTATTACATAATTTCACTCTATTTTAACGTGGGGTAATAATTGTGTATATATTTAAAAATTATTAATGAATGTATATATACATTTTAAGGCATCAAGGGTATGTACTTAGACAGCAACTCATGTACTAAACGTGTTTTTTGAATACTTTTAATTGTGTAATTGTAATTCTACTTGTACTTAGAGCTGGGTAAAATGGTTCTCAAGATGTTTTTAAAATAAAAACTGCGAAATAGTTTCATAAAATCCATTTAAATCGTAAAATGGTTTTTTGTTTCCTTAACACAGTTTTTATTAAAGTAGAAAATGTGAAATATATATTTGAAATTGATTAGTAAAAAATGAAAAATGAATTTTTAATATCTTATTAAGAACGCGTGTATTTGATTGAAAACTTATATTTAAAAGTACAAGGAAAAAAATTAAATTTTCTCAGCTTTTGCGAACGTGGCTCTTTCAAGTTTTGTGTGTTGTTTGAGTTCTTAAACATGTAACTGTCTGATTGGTTCTTTTCTTTCCTAATGCTCATTTGCATACACCCTACATCGATATGCATAACTGTATATGTATAAATCAATCTTATACGTATCTTCCCTAGATATATTTAATTTTATATGGAAATTAGTTCAAAATCTATTTAAAAAAGGAAACGTAAAATAGTATATTGTTCTGATTTGAAATACAAAATTGAAAATGACATTTCACATTTTAGATGACTAAGTCAAATCAATTGAAATAATTTCCCAGCTTTACATGTACCTCTGCTTAGGTATGCTTCCCTATTATTGTTTATGCAGAAAAAATCTGGAGCAACTTGTATCCTTATAACTGATCGTGTTTACACTGTTTAAACTTAAATGTTCTCCTCTAAAAAAACCTCTAGTTTATAGCGTACATCAGTGTATTTTTTAATACGACTATATGTTTAACTGCACGCGACAAAATAAGTAGACTTACTTCATATAATACAAAGAAAAGAAGATTGTTCACGAGATTTTACGACAAAAAACCGTTTCGCCACATGGCGAGTAACCAGATAATCTTAAGTCGCGAAATTAAAATCTCCACCGATTTTCTGGATATTTAATCCGAGGTTTTGCTCTAATCTCAGTTTACTTAATGGCAGTTAAGGTAGTCCCCGACTATTCATCCCGTGTAAACCAAACACTAATGTCGAATTTGAAATACGAGCCACGAACTTGGCCTTCAATTTAAACGCGGTCATTTTCTTGTCGTCGTGTGGAGTACCGACCACGCTTAATATTCCAGCGTTTCCTCCCAATTACATGCAAATTTATCCCAATTGTTCAGGCTTTAAGTTACCGAAATGTCCAATTGCTGGCGAGGGTCTATCTCTTCCCATCTTCCGCAATTCTTACTAAAATAACAATTCTCTCGTTACACATGGGTTGCTCATGAATAATGGAAATAGCAGGCGAAATATATTCTGGACGGCATTCGTTTATCGGGAAGAAATCCTCATCCGTGTGTCAGCGTTCTCCGAAATCCTCTGAGGCGTCCTGGGAAGTGCAGGGCATAAGAGCCGGAGTCTATCTTACGATAACCTTAATTAAGTGACGCGTATCGCGAGCCTTCGCGAGAAATGGCTTGTGAGTCGCTAACGTTCAGGGCATATCGTACACACAGCCAGAAAGCGTCTCGGAGGAGCCGGTGCCACCTTCGCCTCCTTCGCCGCCACCATCTGCACCGGTACCATCAGCGTCGCCACCATCCCCACCGCCACCATCAGCATCACCACCATCTCCACCGCCACCATCGGCATCATAACCATCTCCACCGCCATCAGCATCACCACCATGCCCACCGCCACCATCAGCACCGGCACCATCAGCATCGCCACCATCCCCACCGCCACCATCAACATCACCACCATCTCCACCGCCACCATCAGCATCACCACCATCCCCACCGCCACCGTCAGCATCATCACCATCCCCACCGCCATCATCAACACCACCACCATCCCCACTACCACCATCAACATCACCACCATCCCCACCATCAGCATCACCACCATCATCAGTATCACCACCATCACCACCATCCCCACCGCCATCATCAGAACCACCACCATTCCCACTACCACCATCAGCATCACTACCATTCCCACTGCCACCATCAGCATCACCATCATCCCCACCGCCACCATCAGCATCACCACCATCACCATCGCCACCATCAGCATCACCACCATCCCCACCGCCACCATCAGCATCACCACCATTCTCACCGCCACCATCAGCATCATCACCATCCCCATCGCCACCATCACCACCTTCACCACCGTCATCCTGGAAGAGTTAATCTTTCAGGGACGGGCAGTGACACTCGTCCATAAATTTTCAACCGGAGCTGCGGTAACGGACGGACGTCAGTGAAAGACCGAGAGAGCGAGAGAGGAACGCAAGCCGTGTCACTCGGCCAGAGAGGACGAGTCGTATAGTATTGAATGATAAAT
The DNA here is from genome assembly GCF_000612105.2 of Orussus abietinus. Taxonomy (NCBI): domain Eukaryota; kingdom Metazoa; phylum Arthropoda; class Insecta; order Hymenoptera; family Orussidae; genus Orussus; species Orussus abietinus. The sequence continues at coordinate 64,127 of NW_019394362.1, read as the reverse complement.
GACCGACATTAGAACGGTTAATGGGCCGGCTAGACTGACTTCTACAACGGCTGCGGCAGATTTTCCGCTAGACGAGCGAGCTCTCCACGTCGACCTCGTGTCCTGGTAGCTTCAAATTGTCACAGGCTTCTGGTCGCCTCCAGACGCTGGCGTGCTTTTTATATACAAGTTTGGCTCAGCCTGCGATTTACGTATCCTCTCTAATGGACTATGTGCAGAGTTCCAGTAAATTCGAAGAATCTACCTGCAGTTGTAGTAGAAAGCAATGATTTAATGTCCGTTCCCTGGGCGTTCGCATTTTACTCATCGGATGCACGTTTTATTAGGTTGAGAAGTAAGTTCCCGTCGTTTTAATTACGTCACGTTAAAAACCGCGGGTACTCTTCCTCAACCTGATATTTCTAAGTATTTATGTATAATTCCTCTCCAATTTAAGAAAAACTTGGAAGTTAATGAGAATTATGGGATATGGACGGTTATTCTTAATTATTCTTTCAGGAAAGGCCCCTAGGTGTTTGGTACTGATTCTTTGGAGCATGATTAATATGAATCTCTATTTATATTATTCCGCACGTGAAATTTCAATCAATAACTAACCGAGAGAGTTATTGGCGCACTTATTGTTTAATCGGACGCGCTAACAATAACGAGAACATTTACAGAAATTGTTTTAGTACTAATACACTAAGATGAATATAAATTGTTATTAATAGCAAGGTAACTTAAGGTAATAACGCGCATATGGGTAATACACCCCAGGAGCATCGTACTACGATTTTTTTAAATTACATTTCTGTATAGAATTGTATTTTATTTTTGTAGTTTGGAACTAAAATAAAAATTGGTCGCGTACGTCCTGCTCATCTTCTCTTCCGAAAGTACTTTATATTTCAACTTTCACAGGCCTTTTAAATTATGGTGGGCCTTATTACCTTAAGGTACCATATATTAATAATTTACGCAGATTGTGTTAACACCTCATTTTCTGAATCTTTCACCCATGCGAACTTACACGTATTACAGAGACTTAGGACGTTTCACGTCGATAGCTGGGCAAAGTATTTTCATACAGTCATTAAATTCCATTTTGTTTCATCGATTCGTTAAATTGGCGAGTAAATTTCCTCGTACTCCATTTCATATTTCAATAGGGTTGCTTGACAAGAATTTCGACCCGTCATCGTGGAACGCTCTTCGGGCATGTGGTTCCATTTTTTGCAACGTCTACCGTGAAGGTAACTTCACTTGAATACTTATACACCGAAGCGCAGTTCTCATAATTTATATGAAGCTTAAAAAATTCCAAAAGTATCCTCGGACATCCATTCGCATGGTAACTACTTTCCGATTACGGTCGTTTAGAAACCGACCAACAGCCTCCGGTGGAGGAATTAATATGGACTGATCACGGTCGATGATGCTCAACCATGAAATTTACTTACAAGGAAGGTATCCCAGGCCGATCTCTCCGATCTCATTCCTTTTATAATATGTTATAGTAGACTGTAAACTAAGCGACACGTATTTTTTTTTTATCTGCCATTAAACACTTTAAGGGGGTGAAACCACAATCCAAAGTAAGGCCTGCGAGGGATGGCTCACCCCTTAATTTTTTTTTTTTAATTGAGGAAATTACATTTTTCATTTCTCGTTATGAGAACGCTTTTCCAGGTGGATTGGTTAAAAAATATTGTTCTTGTGGGTGAAACTGCTACATCGCTCCTTGACATCCCTTACTTTGGGTGGTGGTTTCACCCCCATAAGGTGAAGTGAAATACGTCGAGGAACTTGATCGACGTCGATAAAGAAGATTTTTCTAAATGCCTGCGTTGCCGACGTTCGTTTTTATATTGACAGTTGTGTCGAATTATATTGGATATTGTACCAAATGGCGTACTCCACCTGTCGTTTTTGTACAATAAAGAAATCGAAGTAAAACTCCAGAAATCCTCTGGATTCATGCTTTCTGGGGCCCTAATTGACTGCAGAGGGACTCCCTGCGCCATCTGTGATTTCCAGGTCAATTAAATTTTCACTCCGAGACCTCGTATTACCATCGTTTTAGCATAGAAGCGCATACAACACTTATTTTGCCTTTATCCCGTTCAAATGCGAGTTTATCGACTACCAGAGTGTTCTAAATTGTTGTAAAATTGTCCTGACCCTTTCGATTCTCGTATCAGAGCCTTCGATAATTGTATATCGATCGAAATATGAGAGCTCGATGCCATTTTGGTTCTGGTCTGGACTGAGTTGAAAAATTTTGTTGAAAAATCCAAATTTTTAATGTGTCAGGACAATTCTTAGATGATCGGGAGTGATGTGTCAAAGTTTCGGACAGTTTGGTCTAATACCCTTAAAAAAAAGTGTTGCATTCGAATCGGGGTTTCAGTTCACCTTAAAGTGTTTAATTGCAGATAAAAAAGAATACGTATCGCTTAGTTTTTAGTCTACTATTACATATTATAAAAGAAATGAACTCGGAGAGATCGACCTGGGATAACTTCCTTGTTAGATCCCCGAGGTAATGGACCTTCAAATTTGGTCGGGGCCAACCCGCGGTAGCTGACATATCATCGTTAGGGTCACTCATTATTCAAACTTACCGCGTTCTATCTATCTCGGTTTTACATCGACGACGATGTGAGCCGGGTGACGATGTCGCCGTGGGATTCGCGGCATGCATTATTCACAATTTTATATTGAAATTGTACGGGGCTCACCGTCACCGGGCACAGAGTAGAATGGAATGGAAGAGAATGGAAGAATGGAGGGAAGAGGAAATGAAAGCGCACTTTATACCTCGCACCTCGACTAGACCCGTCAAAGGTTGTTACCCTGTGACAAACGGAGCTGTATTCCCAATGGTTTCCTCGCAATTCTCGAGGATTTGCGCGGCAAGCGCTGAAGAATTACGCGCGGAGTTCAAACCGTGTTCTTCCGCACTTCAAAGAGTCAAGAAAAATGGACGGGAAAGTGGTCCATAAAAGTGGGTACAGTCCAAGTAGGAACATTTCGACTCGCGTTTATTCGGCACATTGTTAAAAAAATTCATATACGTTTAGTACAAAAGGTTGCAGTAAAATTATAAATTTGAAAAGTGGGTACAGTCCAAGTAGGAACATTCGGCCTCGCGACGCCGAATACGTTTATTTAATACACTGTTAAAAAAATTCATAAAATTCATATACGCTAAGTACATGAGGTTGCAGTAAAATTATAAATTTGAAATGTGGATACAGTCCAAGTAGGAACATTCTGTCTCGCAGCGCCGAATTCGTTTATTCGGTATACTGTTAAAAAAATTCATAAAATTCATATACGTTAAGTACATGAGGTTGCAGTAAAATTATAAATTTGAAATGTGGGTACAGTTCAAGTAGGAACATTCCGACTCGCGACGCCGAATACGTATATTCGGTACATTGTTAAAAAAATTCATACACTTTTAGTACATAAGGTTGTAGTAAAATCAAAAATTTGAAATGTGGGTACAGTCCAAGTAGAAACATCCCGACTCGCGACGCCGAATACGTTTATTTAATACACTGTTAAAAAAATTCATAAAATTCATATACGTTAAGTACGTGAGGTTGAAGCAAAATTATAAATTTGAAATGTGGGTACAGTCCAAGTAGGAACATCCCGACTCGCGACGCCGAATACGTTTATTTAATACACTGTTAAAAAAATTCATATACGTTAAGTACATAAGGTTGCAGTAAAATCAAAAATTTGAACTGTAGGTACTAATTATGTAAATATTGCTTTTCGTTTGGTTTTTATGAGCCTTTTTCCAAATCCCAGTAAAATCCTAAAATTCGGCCGGTAATCTTCGCATCTCGCCCGGCACTAAAAGGGTTAATATACGTAAATTCCCCTCGATGGTTTACCCGTGAATCCACGGCCTCCTCATCGACGCCCCGCATATCATTTTTCATGGAAAAGCCCGATTTCTTAAGAGAGTCACGCAACAGAGGACTAAGCCACCGATCTCGATCGGACCACCGGCCTAGTCCTCAGGAAAGTGAAGGAACATCCGGGCATTTGAATGATATCCACTCACGGGTACAAAGCGTAGATAGCCGGCCGATAAGTCCCGAAGAAGACGATCGATCGGACGTCCAAGTAATCGAGCAACCTCGCGATCGAGCGATCGTTGGCCCCTAATGGGTCGATGGTTTCTCATGGAGTGCCCGAGCGATGATCAGGCCGGAGCCGATAAAGTCGGAACCGGCGGTCGATCCGGTCACAGCCGACCGGCGATCTCTCGGTAGATTTCTCGTCTCGTCGCTTTGGTGAAACGTGGCCATTACCTTCTCGCGTGTCCGGCCCAGGGTGAGTCGGGTGACACGGCGCGTCGAGGTGCGTCCCCGTACCTGCGTCGAATAATGCCCCGCCGAACAATGACGTGCGGTGATGTATGTGGGTTACGGGTCGAGCAGCTGTTACCCTCGACAACTGGTTCCTCACACTCCCGTGGCTGCTCACAATGTCACAATGACGTGTGAGCACTTGTGACAGCGTCGTGTGAGTACCGCGTATTACCCTGGAGTTTGTATTACAACCGCTTGGCTGCACGCAAGGGTGGCGCGACTCTTGACGCGAGCCTGGACGGTGCAAATGGCCAGAGTATTTCCCAACTCTGACGGATTGTAAATCACCTCCCTAGTGGCACAAAATATTTATCCTACATTTTCTATATATTTAACGAATATCGTACATTTTGTTAATATTTACCAGACATTTGAAATATTTGCCAAACGTTTACTTTAGAATATTATCTCCATAATATTTATATAATATTAGCTCCATTTGCTTCTTTGGACGGGCGGCCCTTATTCCTATTAGCACAAAATATTTGTCCTATATTTTCTATATATTTAACGAATGTCGTACATTTTGTTAATATTTAGCAGACATTTGAAATATTTGCCAAACGTTTACTTTAGAATATTATCTCTGTAATAGTTATATGATATTACCTCCATGTGTTTTCGTAATATTTTTCTACCAGATATACAAAACGTTTCGTTTCATTTTAATAGAAGTATTTTATAATATTATCTGACGAATAAACATTTAAATAAACGTTTTAAAAATCTGTAAAATCAAAATCACATGTTTTGTTCCCATAATGAAATAGCGGAAAGAAAATATTAGAAAAATTTCTCGTGTTTTTTCATACCAAATGAAGTGTCCGATAGTAGTCGTGAAGTAAAAAATGTATTTTCTATATAGGTTTATAAATTATTGAAACTAAATATGTCAATGAGATTTTCAACAAATATTTCAGATATCTTCGAATGAAATCTACGAGACATCTTAAATAATCTGTCGCTTGAGATATTTAGTAAAGATTACAAAGAAATATTTAGAAATTATTCTATGCTACTAGACTCTTCATTTGGTATCAAAAAATACGAGACATTTTTAGGGTTTAAATAGGAAAAAATAATTGTGTGTACAAATTCTTTGGATGAAATGATTAATTTACGATACAAAAATGGTTAAAATTAATGCTATGGTTTTTTCGGTATTTCTTTTCGAAGTTTGAATTCCGTCAAATTGACGGGTCCCGTAAACCTAGTGTTAAAAAGAAAATGCCATCTACATTGTCCAAGATATATGTTAGAGGATACAGTAAATATGGTCCGATACATAATTATTAATTGAATGCAACTTTCAGAAACCCAAGACTACTTTCTTCCCAAAGCATTGAACAAACATCAGTGGAAGGTTTCAGATGAAGTGGAATTAGTGATGTTCGGTCCTAGCATTACACCCGTTAAAATTCTATTTATGTAAAAGGAAGCCTGTGTCACTACAAACGCTCTGTACAAAAGAAGCCGAAATGAGCTTTCCCTTTTTGCTTCTGTCACTCGCACTCCGCTCCTTTCAAAATGACGACGGAGACACATTGATAGAGGAAACCGAAGACAGATTGGTATTTCCGAATCAGTAGCTCTCTTCAGGCATTGGTCATAAAGCATTTACTACATATTCCTTCGCTGTTGTCTGAAAGTAAAAGTGAAGCAACGATTTAAACATAAATTTTATTTTAAATATCTGCATTACATTTTGCAGTCCCTAGATGACAGATGTTCTAAAACGTGATACGATCGTGCAATATTGATCATCCCTGAAACGGCAATTACGTGGGGCCTTACTTCAGAATCGTAAGTACGTATATTTTTAAGAAATAAATCCTCAAATTGTTTATATATTTAACATGCAATAATAATAATAATATTAATACCGTGCATTTATATTGCACACAATATTAACATGAAATTCTGGATGTCGTATGATTTAAAGATGCTAAAAAGCGGCACTGACTGAAGTGTGCTACTATGTGACTTCCACAACGTGGGGCCTTACTTCAGAATCGTAAGAACATAAATTTGTAAGAAATTAGTCCTTAAATTGTTCAACTGTTTAACATACAATACAGAAATTAATATTAATTACGTGCATATATATTACACGCAATAATTAACATGAAATTCTGGATGTTGTACGATTTAAAGATGCTAAAAAGCGGCACTGACTGAAATGTGCTACTATGTGACTTCCACAACGTGGGGCCTTACTTCAGAATCGTAAGAACATAAATTTTTAAGAAATAAATCCTCAAATTGTTTATATATTTAACATGCAATAATAAAATTAATATTAATCCCGTGCATTTATATTGCACACAACAGTTAACATGACATTCTGGATGTCGTACGATTTAAAGATGCCAAAAAGCGGCACTGACTGAAATGTGGCACCGACTCTACGTGACTTCCATTACGTGGGGCCATACTTCAAAATAGTAAGTACATAATTTTTTAAGAAATAAGTCCTTAAATTGTTCAACTGTTTAACATACTATAATGAAATGAATATCAGTAACGCGCATGCATATTACACACAATAATTAATATAAAATTCTGGATGTCGTAGGATTTAAAGGTGTTAAAAAGTATGTGGCACCGACTCCATATGAGTTCCTAGGGAGATTGATAAATAACGAAAGAACACTATTTGCATGATAGTAAAACAACAGTGTTATGATTGCTGAATCAGCTTGCTGTAAACAGAGAGAAAACAAGAACAGCTAACAGCGAAAAGAACATCCTCTAAGCATTGTCATCTTTCAACAAATAAACATTTTTGTAATTAACGATACTATCACTTGTGTTTCAATGATTTGCATAATTAAATACCATATCGCAATCGTGTCAAGTTTTAATTAACTTGGAAGACATTATTTAAATCGTTAACCATACATTTTCTTTATCAAGAAACTCGGTAGAACTTCGCGTCAAATATACACTTACACACTTTGTATACATACTTCAACATAAATAAATTAATTGAGTAATTGTGCGGGGTATATAAGTATATAAATAGTGATATACACTTTCGTGCAGAAAATCAAAAAGAGACGCTGTTTTTTAAAGAGCTTGCCTTACAATATGCACATGAAGAAGAAGTAATATCTCGTTATAAAAGTAAAGGAGAAAAAAAGATCAGGTACTCCTGTGTATTCCGTGACATTTGTACGTTGTATACGTACTTCAACATAACTAAATGAATTGAGTAATTGTGCGGGATCACATAGTAATATACACTTTTGTGCAGAAAATCAAAAAGAACCGCTGTCTTTTGAAGAACTTGTCTTACAATATGCACACAAAGAAGAAGTAATATCTCATTATAAAAGTAAAGGAGAAAAAAAGATCAGGTACTCCTGCGTATTCCGTGATATTTGTACGTGTCCATTGTTGTCGACGGCGTGACTGCATCACTTTCTCAGTTTCATCTCACGTTCAAAGTGCCTGGTCGTCCCATTTGTAATACATTACTGGATGTAATTAATCACGTGAAATTTATTTCTCTCTAACAATGCTTACGACAACCGTGAAATCATGGGATCCCAACACATTACGCACGACCCAGCAGTCCGTTATGGAGTGCCGGGCTTATAAGGTAGCGGCCATCTGTTTCGAAACCCTCCTGTGATGTATGGATTTCGAAAACAGGGTCCAGAGATTCGAACAAATGTAGAATCTGTAAAATATGAAGTTTCCCGGTCATGGATCCACAAAATGGTGGTGGTATATTCCAGAATCTATCGCCCATGTTCCTACGTGTAACCTTCTTTCACATAAACTTTGAAAATACGTGATTTCGACAACAAATGAAGCGAGCTTTAGAGGAATTGTTATCAAGGCGTGATATCATTCTTATGGAAAATATGAGTTATACTCATACTCCTAGACCGTAAAAATATGTAATTTCTGCAGAGATAATTCAAAATTTCACAATTGAATGTTTTAATATGGACAATGTTTAGTTTTCAAGAAATAATCGAAATCGAATCATTTGAAAAATGAAGTAGATTATACTTCTTTAGAATATAGTAGTAATGTTGTATGGATAAATTGACTCACTTTAAGATAAAGGAGAGAATCCGAATAATGAGAATCACACAATAAAATACGTAAAAATGCAGAACACAAGAATAGCGTATTACGAGAGAAAACAATGAAAGTCATATGATAATAACTATTAATATCTTTCCTAAAACTCTAATACCTTTCTTTCTTCCCTCGTACGCCTATTATCCGCTGTGATTTATTTAACTTATTCAATATGTTTTTGTTTCCGATTAATGAAAATTGCACATTAAAATACGTAAAAGTGTAGAACACAAGAATAGCGTATTACGAGAGAAAACAATGAAAGTCATATGATAATAACTATTAATATCTTTCCTAAAACTAATACCTTTCTTTCTTCCCCCGTACGCCTATTGTCCGCTGTGATTTATTTAACATATTTAATATGTTTTTGTTTCCGAATAATGAGAATCACACAATAAAATACGTAAAAGTGCAGAACACAAGAATAGCGTATTACGAGAGAAAACAATGAAAGTCATATGATAATAACTATTAATATCTTTCCAAAAACTCTAATACCTTTCTTTCTTCCCCCGCACGCCTATTATCCGCTGTGATTTATTTAACTTATTTAATATGTTTTTATCTTAATTTTCGTGTAAAATTTATAAATAATTCAGAACAGAACTAAAACTTCACCTTTATTTCCTCACATATGTGATAGGTACAATACTGTCCTAATCATATTTCGGTAATGTAGCCTCTAACGCTTTTAACTTAAATAAAAAAAAGAACATTGGTTTTTAATCATAATAAGGGGAAAGAAGAGATTACTTAACGTTCTGTACTTATAAGCAAACGCATTAAAATGGTAACATCAAAATGTTTCGGGCGACGTAGGTACGAAAGGGTATGTAATCCCTTGTGTAATCTACATCCCTTAAATTGAAACTTCGATACAGATCGCGATATATCGGACTGACCACGTATTGCCGATAGCAGGATTAATTTGTCAATAGAATGTGACTCATTCTCATCGAGCACGCGTTTATTATCGCATTACATTGGTTAAACAAGTGCGTTTGCTCGCTTCATTCGCTGTCGAACTCGTTGGGGGGGCTTCACCCCAAGCCAATAATTGAAGGGTTCCATTCCCCAAAACCCCTGACAGAGATTTCCTTTGTACCCCATTAAATGTACCCCTTATCATGGTTTTTTTGGTAAGAAGATTTTTTTTCCTGTAGAAGCATAATAAATAAAATAAAACAAATGTTCTCGACCAACACGTTCCAACATCAACTGTTCATTATATTCAGGGTATTGCAAAATATGGACCCGATTTGTATTGATAAGCAGACTGAAATCGGATTCGTCTTTCTGTAACAGCTTGCATTTCTACATTTTGCTAATGCCATAAATTCTTCTAAGGAAATAAAAGCTCCTATGACCCCCTTTTGTTATACACTTTATATTTTAAGTGTTCTTATTAGGTTACAACGTACAGTTCAGAAATATTGAATGTTTTAATGAATTCATGTTTCATATTTCAATGGATCTATTCAAATTCATTTAATGTCGTTCAAGATTTCATTGTGCGAATGACGAATCGGATAAAAAAATCACATAATTCGAGGACCACTTTGACACTACTCGGGTTGTTATTTATACAATTATAACAGATTATTCGGAATATAACAAATTGTTCTGCCAGTTTAAACGCGATTAATAAAATGACAGGATTGATAACCGGGAGTCTATGTAAGCGATGGTAAGAAATGACTTCATAATCGTCATTTTAACATTAAGAATGATATTAAATTGAATAAGTTATGTAGATTTATGAAAGAACAAAATTCGCGGCAAATTTCAACCTAATGGATTAATCAAGTTTATCATTGAAATGTGAACTATTTAATAAAAGAGAAACTGGTGTTTCTTGGCCATCGATTTCAAAATGGCGGAAAGATCTGCCTGAAACCTTCGTTACATTTAAATTCTGTTAAATATGGTTTGATCGCCATTTTGGAAACAACTTCATACGAACTTATAAAAATGCACATAAATTCTAAAGATTGTTTATTCCGAATTGTAAGGGTACTGGAACGATATCTTGATATGATTTGTTAATTTAGCCTATACTTGAGTGAATAATGGATTTCGTGATGGCAAGCATATAAGGCACCCCGTCGTTCCCATTTGTCTCTAAATGAACAAAGTACAGACATTTCATGTTTCCACGTAAGCAATGCCCGATTATACAAACGGAAACAGCCATTAATACCAACAAAGACTATATTATCTGGGCTGTCTCAAATAATGGAGTTCCCCATTTAAATAACGAATAAAACTAATTAACATCATAATCCAGTTATATTGAGAAAATATTAAAGTAAAAGCACATACTTTTATTTTCAGACCCTACAAAGCTTCCAAACTAACCAGCTGCATCCGCAGAAAAATAATGTATGCTTTTAAATGTATTTGGCGCGAAACACTACCGAGTTTCCTGATAGTTGGAATAGAAATTTCTATTCGCATAAACAAATGTGAAGCACTTAAAACTCTGCCAACAGAATTTATCTGCAGTTATGCAATTTATTAAAGCAATAAAATTATACTCGTGGTTAGAATTTTCTTTGTTAGCGACGACGAACGTCATATATCGCTCATTTGATCGAATAGCAACAGTAATAATATTTTGTTTATTGCTCAAAATTGATTTGCTAATTTAGCAGGAATTTTTCTGACCAACACGTTTCATTACATCCACGTTTGATACACTTGCAAGGATTTAAGCTGTTAAGGGGATATGAAAGTGGCATCTGAAAAGGTAATCGTTTATGAAATTTTTCTTCGAACTGGATGTACCGAATCGTTTTAAACATTACACTGTGAACATGGAAGCTATAAGGAAGGCCCTGACCCTCATGAAATTTCATATTTTATATCAAATTTTGAAAATATCTACAGACAAATTTTGAAAAAATTGTGATGTTATGGGTGTAAGGACCTTTCTTATAGCCTCCATATTCATATTGTTAAGTTCGAAACGATTCGGACTCCGAGTTCAGAGAAAAGATTCATAAAGGGGACCTCTTTGACGCCATTTTCATATCACCTTAACGCAATTATTACCGAAGTAAGAAGAAGACTATAGGCAATGCTATCCTTTGCGAAGATTGAAAGTGTCTTTTTTCGTGCGAAAGGGGATTTTGAATCCATTAAATCGAAAACAATATAAATGATTTAATCAATTTGATAATATTTCATAATTCCTTATGGCCTCCATATTCACATTGACAAGTTCGAAACGATTCGGACTCCGAGTTCGAAGAAAAGTTTCATAAAGGGGACCTCTTTGACGCTATTTTCATATCACCTCAACGCAATTATTACCGAAGTAAGAACAAAACTATGAGCAATGTTATCCTTTGCAAAGATTGAATGGGTCCTTTTTTTCGTGCAGAATGGGATTTCGAATGCATGAAACGATAACGATATAAATGATTTAAACAATTTGATAATATTTCATAATTCCTTATGGCTTCCATATGCACATTGTGAAGTTTGAAATGATTCGGTACACCGAGTTCGGAGAAAAGTTTCACAAATGAGACTGACGCCATTTTCACATCACCTTAACACAATTATTACCCAAGTAAGAACAAGACTATAAGCAATGCTATCCTTTGCAAAGATTGAAAATATCCTTTTTTTCGTGCAGAAAGGGATTTTGAATGCATTGAAACGATAACGATATGAATGATTTAAACAATTTGTTAAAATTTGATACCTTCCAAAGCGACGTTCAGCGAATGTTGGTTCGGGCAAATGGAGGTATTGAATGTTACAGTCAGGATCACGCCTGGGGTGTAGGTGTACGCATCCGCAGTTAATGCATTATACAACACGGCCAGTGGTACCAGCACCTCGTTGGTGGCCGATCGCGGTACTCCGTGTACACGATGGGACATACTTGGTAAATCCGCGAGGGTCGTGGCCTCTCTAAACGTTGTTCAAACTGCTGCAGGGTAGCCCTTGCTGGCTATCGAGTCCGGATCACGTCACGTCGCGTCGGATTGCGTTACGCTCTCGACACTGATCGGAGATTAGCTCCCCGATTGCATTCAAATCACGCACAAAGAGCTCAAACTCGAGAGCTCCTCCTCTGGCAACTGCGCTAGAGCCGCGCCTATCTGACAGCCGTATCTAACGGATTTTTAACGACCCTTTGTTGTCCGAAAATATGGCACCTTTCCTACCTCCTGCCTTTCGCCCCAGGACACTCCATACTCCGACGACAGGATGAACCATCCTCGAGAAAGATCCACGTAGGAAACGTGGATCCTCCACAATTTTGCTGCCCAGAGATCATCTACCTCTGGACGCCGCGGGGGATTTTGCATCAAACGAGTTAGGGAGGTTGCGTTTCTTGACCATTCCTCTTGTCGAGGTGCATCAGCTCTCAAACTCTTCGCCCAGGTTCAGGTCCTTAGTCCGACGAGCATGTTACCGCTGATTTGATTGGACGAAGACAACAACTTCTGGTACAGAGCGAAATTAAGGGGATGCGAAAGTGGCATCCGAAAAAACAATCGTTCGTGAAACTTATCCACGAACTGAGTCTGCCGAATTGTTTCAAACCTTAAAACGTGAATGTGGAGGCCCTAAGATAGGTCCGATGAGCTTATACCGCTGAATTGATTGGACAAAGACAACAACTTCTGGTACAGAGCGAAATTAAGGGGATGCGAAAGTGGCATCCGAAAAAACAATCGTTCGTGAAACTTTTCCACGAACTGAGTGTGCCGAATCGTTTCAAACCTTAAAACGTGAATGTGGAGGCTCTAAAATAGGTCCGATGAGCATGTATCGCTGATTTGATTGGACGAAGACAGCGATTTCTGGTACAGAGTGAAATTAAGGGGATGCGAAAGTGGCATCCGAAAAAACAATCGTTCGTGAAACTTTTCTACGAACTGAATGTGCCGAATCGTTTCAAACCTTAAAACGTGAATGTGGAGGCCCTAAGATAGGTCCGACGAGCATGTTACCGTTGATTTGATTGGACGAAGACAACAACTTCTGGTACAGAGCGAAATTAAGGGGATGCGAAAGTGGCATCCGAAAGGACAATCGTTCGTGAAACTTTTCCACGAACTGAGTGTGCCGAATCGTTTCAAACCTTTCAACGTGAATGTGGAGGCCCTAAAATAGGTCCGACGAGCACGTTACCGCTGATCGCACGTCAAGGAACTTGATCGACGTTAATAAAGAAGATTTTTCTAACCATCTACGTTGCTGGCGTTTATTTTTATATTGACAGCTGTGTTGAAATATAATGGGTATTGCATTAAATGGCATACTCCACCTGTCGTTTTTGTACAATAATTATAAGGAAATCGAAGTAAAACTCCAGAAATCCTCTGGATTCATGCTTTCTGGGGCCCTAATTGACTGCAGAGGGACCCCCTGCGTCATCTGCGATTTCCATGTCAATTAAATTTTCACTCCGAGACCTCATATTCCCATCGTTTTAGCATAGAACCGCATAAGACACTTTTTTTGCCTATATCCCATTCAAATGCGCGTTCATCGATTACCAGAGTGTTCTAAATTGTCGTAAAATTCTCCTGACCCTTTCATTTATCATATCGGAGCCTTCGATGATTCTATATTGATGGAAATATGAGAGCTCGACGGCATTTTGGTCCTGGTGTGGGCTAAGTTAAAGTTTTTTTCCAAAAATCCACATTTTGAATGTGTCAGGACAATTCTTAGATGATCACGAGTCATGTGTCAAAGTTTCGGACAGTTTGGTCCAATACCCTTAAAAGAAAAGTGTTGTATTCGAATCGACTGATTTGAAGGGGGTTTCAATTAAATCGTAAATCAGTCGGGATACGCCGTATCAGTGATCCGAAGATAGTCGTCCGTCGTCAGGGTCTACAAACCACTCTATCGCGTCCACTCCCGGGGTCTGGAAATGGCAAATGCCATTTCTGGTGCGTGCAACGTCTCGGCATCATCTAGCAGCTGGCGACTCGTCTCGTTTCGCTCGTGCGTCCCCCTCGGGGCCCCGGTACCTTCGAGGGGTTCGTTTAGCGTCAAGTTAAGTTTCAAGATGGCGAGTCGAGGGGCGATTCCGCGGAAGTCGTTAACGCGGTTGGCAGCCACGCCTCCTCGGGCTCTTTTCTTCCATCGACGCCGGCCTAAGGACGTTCCGCAAGAAGAACCGAAAGCACTCCAGGCGAGACGAGGCGTGCTCGAGGAGATCCGGCCAAGAAATAATCACCCCGTTATCAGCGGCTTAACGAGGCTTCGCTTATTATTGAGTGTCGTTTATCTCGGCCGCTGCCGATACCGGCGTTCAGCGATCGGGTAAAAAGAAGACGGGGTTACATGGGCCTGGTTTCCCTTAATGACTCCCTCTTAACGGCCTTAATTAACGCTTCGCGACGCCCAACTCGGAAAGGAAGAATTAATCCTGGCTCGCTAGTCCGTCCTGTTCCTGCCGCGAAAGGAATTTCAGGGGAAGGGCGTTCCGCTCCTCCTGATGAATCCGATCAGGCGTTAACGATCCTGTACTTCCCGGCCAACGTTTTGCATCTGCGGTATAACTAATTCCTTTAAGGACTCGAGGCTATTGGACCGCTTCGTCAAATTCCACCTAACCTATAAGGCGATTGCGATGGCGGCAAGACGTTCGCCATTGCGATCGCCGGAGGTCTCGTGAAAATAAATAAATAAAAATAAATTAATATTCGTTTTAAACGAAATATCTACACGATGAAAGGTAGGGCATTAAAATAACTAAACTCGAGACAACATAACAATATAACAACATATTAAGACCTACACAGAAACGGAGAACGCGGGAGACGTTCTGGTAACGCCGCGTCACCACACAAAGAAACAACCTCATGGAGAGCTACCAGCTCCTCATGCTCTTACAATCCGTAAAAAAGACAAACTCGAATAGAAAACAAAGGAATAATACACAATATGTGAAAAAATACAAATGTTTAACAGTTGGAGTTTGGTGAGGTGTCCTAACGGATACTGCAGGCCAATACAGGCGTTGCAAAACGCCGCCACCGCAACAACAACAACCTATAAATCATTTCCTCGACTTATTGATAGATTGAATAATTTAGATAACAGCAAAATGCACTTTTTTAGTGTTTCAGAAATGAAGTAATGAATCCAAATCGAGGTTTCGTCCTACATTGTTGGGGAAAATTGTAAGTGATGATGGCCGAGCTGAAAGACAAAGGACGAGGGGACTCATTTAAGAAATCATAAACCATATTAATAAAACAATATAACAACATATTAAGACTTACATAGAAACAGAGCACGCGGGAGACGTTCTGGTAACGCCGCATCACCACACAAAGAAACAACCTCATGGAGAGCTACCAATTCCTCATGCTCTTACAATCTGTAAAAAAGACAAACTCGAATAGAAAACAAAGGAATAATACACAAAACGGTTTAACAGTTGGAGTTTGCTGGGTGTCCTAACGGATACTGCAGGCCAATACAGGCGCTGCAAAACGCCGCCACCTCAACAACAAAAACCTAACCTATAAATCATTTCCTCGACTACGTATTGATAGATTGAATAATTTAGATAACAGCAAAATGCACTTTTTTAGTGTTTCAGAAATGAAGTAATGAATCCAAATCGAGGTTTCGCCCTTCATTATTAGGGAAAATTGTAAGTGATGATGGCCGAGCAAAAAGACAGAGGACTGGGGATTCATTCAAGAAATCATAGATTTTAATGCTCGAAATCACGTGGAAATCAGCTGGAAATTGCAAGCAGAAATCCCTGGAAGTCGTTGGAAATCATCAAAACATTGCCACAATGTTAAGGCCGGCTGTCCCTTGTTACCAAATCGTATTGTTACTTGTATGAAATCAATGGGAATCGGTTCTCAATGAAGGAAATCGTTTGCACTGATTTCTGAGTGAATTGCCCCTCGGCGATGGAAGAAATTGACTGTTGAATGTAAGTCCGGTTGGTATTCTAGGAACTACTATTTTGAGGCCCATTAAGTAATTTAGTCCAATTATATTTGGAAAGGAAGTCCGGGAGAGCAAAGCCAACGGATTGGTTGGGTTATATTTTCGGAAATGTTCGGGAAGGGACTTCGAGTCAGAATTATCGTGCGGATGCCACGGATAGTGTTAAAAAAAATACTAGGGAATAATTTAAAGGGACTAACTTAAATCCTAGCAGGCTTAAATTGCTATAAAATTTAGGTTTGATAATCCGAAGACAGACAACAGAAATCATAAACGGTTGGCAGTAACCGCACCGTGGTTGGGTTTTTTTTTTTTCTTTTAACCGATCTCTTTTATGTAATTAAAATTATAAAACTTCTATAAAAGAATCTGCATCTGAAAATGGAAAAGTAAACACTTTTTAAAGAAGACACGTACTTAAAAAAAGACACTACAAAGTACAAAATAATTATCTATAATCTGCTTATCTACTAACTTCTGTAAATTTCTAAGTGTTTATTGTTTGGAAAGTTTTAAGTTCGTGCAAAAAAAGAAACAAAAGGTAACGGAATATGAAACTGAAAACGCTGATACATTTCGTTTCTTTTTTTTTTGCGCTGACTTCAAACTTTACAAGCAGTAAACGGGTAGAAATCTTCAGTAGGTTGTACATAATTATTTTTTACCTTCTAATGACTTTTTTGAAGTCGGTTGTTTATTAAAAAGTTTTATAACAATTCATATTTAGAATGATACTACTTATGAATATGTGCATATGTTTTGACTCGAAACTCAACCGAGTTTCCCAAATTGAGATACAGTTAAAACAGTTGATAATCCAGCATTTAATAAATTATATTGAAAGCAAAGCATTAGTGTACAAAATTATTTATTCGCCACCCTTTCGATTTTTTTGTATAGTTACTTCATCCATTATTTATTATGAACATGCGTTGGAATTTCCGAGATACGTTTTACACTTTTCCTAAATTAATATATCAAAAGAGACAATTGTTGGATTTTTAAATGTCCAACGAATAGGAAAAATCATGTATAGTTTTTCACAGTTGTATAGAACATTTAACCATGTCAAAAAAAACTATTTGCGAATAAATCTTTGCTGAATTACTGTGCATTATGTACGACCCATGTTAATTCATAGAATTGATTAGTGGCTCCATTCCGACTGATAAGTTTAACACGAAATGGTTCGTGGTTAATACATCTGGACAAATGTAATTGTGTAGTTGATTGCATAATCAGCTCAAATCAACTATCTAAATTATCGTTCCGCCCCACATTCGTATCCGCAGTCCGCAAATCCGGTTAGCCAGAAACAATGCGAAATCCCGAATCTGAATCCAGAATATTCGTCATCGAAGCAAACGCGTAATATATCTACTTATTATACGGGATAATGTAACCGGGACCGAAAGCTGACACTGTTCCATTTTCAGACCTACAACAGTGTATTAAACAAAAAGAACGTCCAATTTATTCGGATAAGCCCTCTATCAATTTACAGAATCAAGTGTACTGATCACTGAAATATCAACACCTAAAAATAACACAGATAAAGATACTTCCATTTTGTAAAAATGTTTGATTAAGTCATGACCGAAATTTGAAATATCGTTAACAATGAATAAAATATTAATCGCGTCCAAATTTTTGCGGTAGAAAATTAATTTATAAGTATAGTTAATTTCTGACTATTAATTCATACGGTCGCAATTTTAATGACCATCAATGCAAAATATCTCTAAATTGCAATATGTTTCAATATTCCATTACTAGTGTCAAAGCAACTTTGTGGTACTTTTTGAAATTGCCATTTCGTTCGATCGAAATTTGAAATATCGTTAACAATGAATAAAATATTAATCGCGTTCTGATCTTTGCGGTAGAAAATTAATTTATAAGTATAGTTAATTTCTGACTATTAATTCCTACTGTCGCAATTTTAATGTCCATCAATGCAGAATATCTCTAAATTGCAATATGTCGCAATATTCCATTACTAGCGCCAAAGCAACTTTTTGGTACTTTTCGAAATTGCCATTTCGTTTGATCGAAATTTGAAATATCCTTAACAATGAATAAAATATTAATCGCGTCCTAATCTTTGCGGTAGAAAATAAATCTATAAATATAGTTAATATCTGACTGTCGCAATTTTAATGACCGTCAATGCAGAATATCTCTAAATTGCAACATGTATCAATATTCCATCACTACCACCAAAGCAACTTTGCGGTACTTTTTGAAATTGCCATTTCGTATAAAATGACAAATCGAAAAAAGAAACGATGGTCCTCATAGGACCCTCCCTACAAGAAATACATTGTCCAACTTTTCAAGAAAACACCCGGATTCCGTGGATATAAATCCCACCGTGGGTTTCGAAGAGTTAATTTATGGCCGATCAAGAAATCCCGTCCATATCTGTCGCGAGATCGCTAATCCATCCACTTCTTCTACGTGATTGGTTCCATTCCGGGCAAGATCGATTCCTTCAATTTCTCGACGCTTACACATCGTTACACGAATTTATTTCCTAATCAATCTCCCCGTTCGGTGAGCGCATCAGGGTTAGCAGCGAGGGCGATTTTTCATCGTCCAAGCCGATCGTTAGAGTTGAAGAATTCATCGGTTGGCGACAGGCTGGATGTAATTAGACATGTAGACCGAAGGGACGGTCCCGAGATCCCCGATCGCGATTCCCACGGGAGATCGATCACGAGAGGATCCCGCCGGATCGAAGAGGCGGATGTCGGCCGATCGAAAAGTCACGAAGAGGCTCGTTCGTCATCGAGCAACGTGAAAAATGGGTCGAGGACTCGGAGGACGAGGGATGGTAACTTTGCCGATGGTGGATAGGGCTCGAAGGGTGGAGTTCTAGGTTGGCAGGGCGTTAGGGGATGATAGAGTGGGCCTATGCATTCGCGCGGTAAATAGCGTGATTGATCGATATTATATTCATAACAGCCAACGACTTGTCATCAATCATGCCCCGCCGTGCATAACTGCGGCCCCTGTAATATACCTATCTAGTTGGCATAATACATTACGCCTCATACATTTGAGTGTTGCACAACGGGTGCCCCGAAGTTGGAAGGCTCCCCGTGAAAGTCTCCGCTGAAAAAAAAAAGATAATAATTCCAGAGCCGGGTTTCGAAAGTGTGAATAACCTAACCGGACACCTTATAACCCTTTGATAGATATCTCCCGAGGAAAGGATCGCAGGAAATGATATAACGAGTGGGCCGAGCTGACAAGCAAATGTTCGGTTGTTGGGAACGAACGAGCTTCGGTAATGGGTTGCACAATTGTTACTTTTAATTGCGCCCTCGACTATTTACGTTATTGCGGTTTAATGCGACCCGAGGACCCGCCGTTTCTTTTTATGGGAAGCGTGTCGAAAATAAATCGTTACCTGGTCCTTTTATGCCAGACATAAATTATTAAAACTGGATATTACGTCTCCATTGTCGATAATTCTTGCGCCTTCTTTGTTGGGTAATACGTTCGCATTTGTAGGCTTTAGTGCCGTAATTTATACATGCGAGGCGATTTACTAATTAATGAGGTAATATATTTCAGGGAATTTTTGCAAATTTGTTTCAGACGGGATAAAAGTGCCACCTCTATTCTTTCCCCACTAATAAATCTACGTATGTGTGTCTTATTCCTAGCCAATTTCTGAATTCATTATTTAATTTCCTTAGATTATCCTCGTTTAAAAATTAATAAATTTCAGTATCCGCTACATTTTTATACAGCTAAGAACTTCATCAATATTTGATTGGATAATTGTTCAGGAAACATAAACATCCACACACGTCTAAAAAAAAAACCGTAGTTCCTTTTTTTACGAATATTGATGCACATAAAGAAACTGTTGTATATTTCCTGACATCCGATAGATAAATTAAATTTAAATATTTTAGAGGATTCCTAGGAAGTGAATTATCTCACATTTCAAATACAGAATTTCTCCCCTTCAGACTGTGAGAACTCCAGATCAAAAATGTTATCTCTCATTTGAAATACTTACACTATAGAACCTATTAAGATGAAGTGAAACACGTCGAGGAACTTGATCGACGTCGATAAAGAAGATTTTTCTAAATACATACGTTGCCGACGTTCGTATTTATATTGACAGCCGCGTCGAATTATATTGGATATTGTGCCAAATGGCACACTCCACCTGTCGTTTTCGTACAATAAATATAATGAAATCGAAGTAAAACTCCAGAAATCCTCTGGATTCATGGTTTCCAAGGCCCTAATTGACTGCAGAAGGACACCCTGCCCCATCTGTGATTTCCATGTCAACTAAATTTTTACTCCTAGACCTCACATTATCATCGTTTCAGCGTAGAAGCGCACGAGACAGTTTTTTGCCTTTATCTCGTTCAAATGCGAGTTTCTCGATTACCAGAATATTCTAAATTGTCGTGCAATTGTTCTGACACTTTCGATTCTCATATCAGAGCCTTCGATAATTGCATATTGATCGAAATATGAGAGATCGACGCCGTTTTGGTTTTGGTTTGGGCTGAGTTAAAAAATTTTGTATAAAAATTCCAAATTTTCAATGTGTCAGGATAATTCTTAGATGATCAGGAGTGATGTGTCAAAGTTTCAGACAGTTTGGTCTAATACCCTTAAAAAAAGTGTTGTATTCGAATCGACTGATTTGAAGGGGGTTTCACTTCACCTTAACAGCTCCACCTCGTTTTACATAAATCGTTTTAAGAAATGTCACAATTTTCTTCACTCAATACACCTTCCAACCGCTTCTAACAGCGTATAAAAATTGATAAACCGTATTTCCTTTTGACATTTCCATTCTGTAAAACTGACAAAAGCGCCGAAAACCTGGCCTCAAAGGTGCGCAATATCAAAAGCACTGCAACGGTATTAACATTTCGACTCGTAGTTTACACGGTTGTTTATTAACCGAATACAGAGAAATCAGTGGATGGAGGGCAAAGTTCCACAATAATGAAGTCCTCTCCCGTGACTGCCGTTATCCCAGTAATGCTGCTCCGTTAGGAGCATTATTATTTTAATACCAACGGCAGATATAATGTCATCGGCGTGTGGGCGGTGTGGCTGAAAGCACCCGATTCAATATCCATTCCGAGTTGAGGGCGCTCGCTTTCCATGTAGCTCCCCTGACAGCTAGGAAAACATCGGGTTGACATTTCGAATAGCTTTTAATTATTCTACCGTGTTTATTTAGGCTGCCGGGGTTCGCGTTACCTGTAGGGTTTTGAGTGGCAGCATTAGGAAAGCTACCGTGTCAGCGCCGTGCCCATTGTCATGCTCGACCGTATCGCCGGAAGTATGAAAGAACGTACGAATGCACATTTCCAAGCTGTCGGTATCCAATTAAAAACCGGTTAGGATGCCGTGGAGCCACCTATGATTCCCTTTTAAGTCCGAGACGTCGCTCCGACTCGCGTTTCGATCATTTCTGCTGACCCTTTCAAAGTGGTCATTTTACAATACCCACTCAAGTCACATTGACCCTCGAAAAGTGGACATCTGGGTGTCCGGCAACAATCGACGAGCGTTTTTAACCTTAATTCGACTTATTGGACTGCAATGGGGTTGATGATTGTGCCAGTAATCGTTCGGCTGGGAAATTTGCAATAGATCAAAGTAGCCATTTTACAATACCTACCCGGGTCAAGTTGACCCTCGAAAAGTGGACACCTGGGTGTCCGGCAACAATCGACGAGCGTGTTTAACCTTAATTCGAATTATTGGCCTGCAATGGACTTGATGATTGTGCTAGTAATCGTCGGCTGAGAAATTTGCAGTAGATCAAAGTAGTCATTTTGCAATACTCACCCGAGTCAAGTTGACTCTCGAAAAGTAGACACCTGGGTGTCCAGCAACAATTGTCAAGCGTCTTTAATCTTAATCCGACTTATTGGACTGCAATGGGCTTGATGATTGTGCCAGTAATCGTTCGGCTGGGAAATTTGCAATAGATCAAAATAGTCATTCTACAATACCCACTCAAGTCACGTTGACCCTCGAAAAGTGGACACCTGGGTGTCCAGCAACAATCAACGAGCGTTTTTAATCTTAATCCGACTTATTGGACTGCAATGGGATTGATGATTGTGCCAGTAATCGTTCGGCTGGGAAATTTGCAATAGATCAAAGTAGTCATTTTGCAATAGAACAAAGTGATCATTTTACAATACCCACCCGGGTCAAGTGGACCCTCGAAAAGTGGACACCTGGGTGTCCAGCAACAATCGACGAGCGTTTTTAACGTTAATTCGACTTATTGGGCTACAATGAGGTTGATGATTGTGCCAGTAATCGTTCGGCTGAGAAATGTGCAATAGATCAAAATAGTCATTTTACAATACCCACTCAAGTCACGTTGACCCTCGAAAAGTGGACACCTGGGTGTCCAGCAACAATCGACGAACGTTTTTAACCTTAATCCGACTTATTGGACTGCAATGGGCTTGATGATTGTGCCAGTAATCGTTCGGATGGGAAATTTGCAATAGATCAAAGTGGTCATTTTACAATACCCACCCGAGTCAAGTTGAAGTGAGTCAGCATCGAATTTGAAGTAAAAAGGGTGGACATTGAAACGTGCGAGCAATAATGAACTTTTTTTCTCCGTTCGCCCTGTAACAATAGCAAGACTTTTGCGAATCTAGTTCAATCCCTGTATTTTATAAAACGCGTCGAATGCGAACGCAAGGTCAACATCGAATTTGAGGTGGAAAGGGTGGACATTGAAACGTGCGAACAATAATGAACGTTTTTTTTCCGTTCGCCCTGTAACATTAGCAAAACTTTCGCGAATCTAGTTCAATCCCTGTATTTTATAAAACGCGTCGAATGCGAACGCAAGGTCAATATCGAATTTGAGGTGGAAAGGGTGGACATTGAAACGTGCAAACCACATTTCCTTGCAATACACTTTATACAATTACAATCGGCGATTTTCCACCTCTTCTAAACGAAAATCCCCCTGCATCTCGTTTATTAGGTAGAGTGACGCTGAATATATCCAGCGATGATCCTCAAATCCAAACGGACAATGCACCCTCGGATGTAGGATGAATCCTCAAAGCTGACCGAGTGGTGAGAAAGCCAAGAAGGACGGAAACGCGGGGAATCAATCAGGCCGAAGATGGACGGGTGCACTATAAGCTTTGGCACGACGGTGTACCGCCGAAAATAGGGATTTCATTAAAAATGAATGGCAGTTCGATTTGGAGCTGCCGGCGGACGCAGGACGGGATTTACCGTGTTTCCATCCTGGCCGTTCGTACATGGAGGCGTATTGTCGTTTGCAGGGGGTACCTTGTGCATTCCTCCTCGCACAAATCAAACGCAACGAAATGCACCGGACCCGCTTTTCCACAGGTACCACACCGTTCAACGAAAAGTCCGCTGTTTCCGCCCGAAGGAGCATTCGGCGAACACAAAAGATGACAAATGGTGCCGAATGCTGCGTGGGCGTACCCACGCGACGTCCTTCCATGGCGAATCTCTTCTGGCGGCACAATTCTTGCCGTATTGCCGCTTAGAATGGGCCATCGTTCGCGAAATATGCCTTTCTCGGTACGCTTTGCGTATTCTGGCAAGAAACGTTTGTAGGACTCCGTGGGTGCCGTTTGGCTGCCGTTCATTCGGTCGGATGAAATGTTGGGGCGTTCCGGTGGTTCTAATAATGGCTCATCAATTCCTACGAATGGTACACAGAGCACCTTTTATCAGTTGCCCTAAAACAAGGACGTGAAGTTCGCGTGTCTGAAGGAAGTATTTACCCTTTGCGATCGGCAAATTTCTCTGATGGGAGTATCAGCTAGTCGGAGCAAATTTAGCATAATCAGATTTGTTACTTTCTATGTATAAATTACAGAAAGTTGTTTCATGGTCATTGACATCATGCCGCCAGGCTGCGGCACCGACTTCTACGACGACTTGCAAATGTTGCCATTGTGGTGGCATCGACCGCAAAAAATTAATTTTTATTTTTCAAGTGTAATATTTTTCAGAAAAATATTATGAAAACACATGGAGGTAATATTATATAAATATTATAGAGATAATATTCTAAAGTAAACGTTCGGCAATAATTTGAAACGTCTGGTAAATATTTACAAAATGTACGATATTCGTTAAATATATAGAAAATATAGGAGAAATATTTTGTGCTACTAGGGTAAGGCGCGAAGTGGTAACTTTTGAAATAACTTGTTGAGTAATTTTTAATGAGGTTTGACAGAATAGTAATAATTAAAAAGCTATAATTCTCTTGTGATATTACTATACGCTATCATATTTTTATTCGAAAGTATGTGAGAATGCGCATTCCTCATTGCGAACGTTCTACTTGCGTTATTTTATTAGTAACTTCGTGGTAGCAATTGTCCGTTTTAAAAGTAAAAGCGTTGTCATAAACAATAAAATGATCGTTCCTTGCCCACTGCTCTGACATTCCTGGCAATTACCTCCACTTTCCCTCGTAAATTTAACAACTGGAGAAAAACTGTTTTCGCAATTGGCGATTCCCTAATCGCAAAACATGTGCTACATGTACATACCTATATACATTGTACCTATTTCCTGCGTTTATCTCTCCGTAATCTCTCTGTCAGGATTGTAACTGACAACTGACTGTGTGTACAGTATCAAGTCACTTATATGTGCCCATAATTATGAAAGTGGTCTAAGTCATATATTTTTTGTTTCGAAATTACATTGAATTAATTTCGTTTGAAATAATATGGCGTGAAATAACTGATAAACTCATTTTTTTTTTAATTTTGACTTAGACCACTTTCATAATTATGGGCACATATGTCAACGACTGTAATGTATAACGCATTTGTTCTTCATTAGTAAAACAATGATTAACCCCTTTATCAAAATTAAAATTGCCAATATCATTATTCATCTCATTTTTAAAAGCGAAATACTAAAACATTACTATTGTTTAGAGGTGTTAAAAATGAACAAGGAAAAGTAGTAATCAAATGTAATAATTGCAAATTGTTGCGTTCGTTCGTAAGAAAATTTTGTTCTTAAAGATTTACGTGTTTGATTAACTGCTCATTAACACACGGGTACACTGCATACATTTTAAATGTCTAAATCGTTAATCAAATGATAATAAATGTGTACAAGGTGAACGTGCCTTAGAAACAGTTCAACACTAAAATTTATACACTTTATGGAAACAAGTTAGAGTATAGAATTGACTTTAGGGTCAAACTATTTACACGAACAATGTTATACAAATTCACCTAGGTTCAAGTACGCAATGACGGAATAATTATTTTCTATTTCATGAACGTACGAAAATTGTGCATCTGATACTTCCGAGTATTACCGTTTAGTTTAATATCCTTCGTATTACTAATGTAACGAAGTAATCAAGAATATGATAACAAGTTGTAACCAAATTATGACTCATATCATAAACACCTGCATTACATTATTTTAAAAATTCAGGCGTACATTAGAAACATGCTAGTAACTTTTCAAAGTACATATTTCCACATTCCCAAGTTAATTCCGAAGTCCAAAGTCTTTCTGACTACTTTTGCATTACATGAAAGAATGTTACTATTTATGTTCAAGTCTAGAACACGTTGATGACAACATGGCAGATAATTGCTTCTCCTTTTTAATCCGTATAATTGACTCATCGCTGAAATTGGCTCAATCTCGAAAATATGTCCGTAGGAATTGACATTCGCCCCAAGTAAATTATTTCACGTCACTTTACTCCCACCGCTAAGCCTAGTAAGCAGAGGATGAATTTTATTACTTTTGACATCGGTCTCCCCTATTCTTCCGCGTGTCCATTATGGAGAATCGTGACGAGGTCTCCCGAGGGAAAATACGTCACGTACAGCTTCTTTCCATTTTAGACTAGAGTTATGACAGCATTCTTGATAAGGTACAAGCGCGGTGACAAAGCTTTTCTTTGACCTTTGTACGTTCAAAGTAGCGCCGTAATTCGTGCCATCAGTTAAAGAACTCCATTACTGATACTAAGTAATTAAATCAATGCCAAATACGTTTAACACAATTTCTACCAAAGGTGTTAAAAGACACCTTTTAAAATTTTAACTTGAAATTATTATCAAAGTTTAATAATTTTTTCTGAATTAATGTTTTGAGTCTTCGTACAATAATTGTTAAATTTATTTAGCGGTATCATTTTCCTCCAGCTCATCAAAACCTTTTGGTCGAAATAGGTATACACAAAATCGTGGTAGAAATAGTGTTAATATCGTAGAAATGCCAGGCAAATTCGCCACATATATGTATTCCATTAAATCCTTTATTCTTTTTAAGTTGCACCCCGTTAAGTGGATATTCTCGTCTAGAGCTTAAAACAATATAAAAAGTAAGATATTTCTATATACCTACGTTGCTGACATTCGTTTTTATATTGACGGCTGTGTCGAATTATATTGGATATTGCACCAAATGGCATATTCCACCTGTCGTTTTCGTACAATAAATATCAGGAAATCGCAGTAAAACTCCAGAAATCCTCTGGATTCATGCTTTCTGGGGTCCTAATTGACTGCAGAGGGACCCCCTGCGCCATCCGTGATTTCCACGTCAATTAAATTTTCACTCCGAGACCTCGTATTCCCATCGTTTTAGCATAGAAGCGCATAAAACACTTTTTTTGCCTTTATCCCGTTCAAATGCGAGTTTGTCGACTACCAGAGTGTTCTAAATTGTCGTTAAATTGTCCTGACCATTTCGATTCTCACATTAGAGCCTTCGATAATTGTATATTGATCGAAACATGAGAGCTCGGTGCCATTTTGGTTCTGGTCTGGGCCGAGTTAAAAAATTATTTCCAAAAGTCCAAATTTTCAATGTGTTAGGACAATTCTTATTGTTAAATGATCAGGAGTGACGTGTCAAAGTTTCGAACAGTTTGGTCTAATACCCTTAAAAGAAAGTGTTGTATTCGAATCGACTGATTTGAAGAGGGTTCCACTTCACCTTAATACCTAGGCAACGTTAAACATGGCGTCACATCTTCTGAAGTGACTAAATCCGAACCCATGTCTGATGAAAAATAATTCACGGGGTGGCGAAAGAGTCTAATAAATATCGGAAATAAGTTCCATAAACGAGTCCTCTTTAACGCCACTTTCGCTTCACCTTAATACCTAGGCAACGTTAAGCATGGCGTCACATCTTCTGAAGTGACTAAATCCGGACCCATGTCTGATGAAAAATAATTCACGGGGTGGCGAAAGAGTCTAATAAATATCGGAAATAAGTTCCATAAACGAGTCCTCTTTAGTGCCACTTTCGCTTCACCTTAATGCCTAGTCAACGTTAAACATGGCGTGACATCTTCTGAAGTGACTAAATCCGGACCCATGTCTGACGAAAAATAATTCATGGGGTGGCGAAAGAGTCTAATAAATATCACGAGGAAACGTCCAATCGAGAGTTTTCGGCTCGTCGTTGCGCGGTAGGGCTGAGTTTTTCTTCCGCTTGGCAACGAAGTCGCAAGAAAGCCGAAGCCGTCGACGAGAGCCGCGAGCGAAATTGACAGGCGACGTCTGCCTGTCTGCCAACCCGTCTCGCTGTCCGTCCATCTGTCAGCCCGGCGCGAGCGACGCCCTCTTTATAATACATTCAATTATTAGGCGCTGCGCATGACAAGCGCTATTGCATATTTATATCTGCCAACGGAGCTCGGCGCGGCGCGGCGCGGCGCGTCCCAACGCGTCCCGCCGCGGCGGGACGTGGGCAGAAGAGGTGCGCCTGACGGCCCGTCACCGGCACACGTTATACATTCTTAATAACGTATGTACACACCCAGCCGCGCTGGCATAATTTCAATATGCGAATAAGGAGCTACCGGCGATCGCCAAGCGAGCCAGCCCATCTCGAGAATGCGCCATCATCGTGGAACGGAAAGTGGAACTCCGCCGAAAACGGGCGCCAGGCGTTGTCGTGAGCGTTCGGTGTTGGGTCCCGACCTATTTTATGTTTATAGATTAGTCTACATATCTAGAGCCTAACAAGGAAGGTATCCCAGGTCGATCTCTGCGATTTCATTTCTTTTATAATATGTATAGTAGACTAAAAACTAAGCGACGCGTATTTTTTCTTTTTATCTGCTATTAAACACTTTCAGGGGGTGAAACCACCGTATAAAGTAAGGCATGTCAAGGGGCGATTTGGCAGTTTCACCCACAAGAACATATTTTTTTAACCAATCCACCTGGAAAAGCTTTCTCATAACGAGAAATGAAAAATATAATTTTCTCTATTAAAAAAAAAGTTAAGGGGGGAGCCACCCCTAAATATGATTACGTTTTGGCAAAAAATAGTCAAATTCAAGTCAAAAAATCTGAAAAAAATATGTGTCAACATCGTGGAACGGAAAGTGGAATTCCGACGAAAATGGGCGCCAGTCGTTGTTGTGAGCGTTCGGTGTTAGGTCCCGAACTAACCATCACTGTTATAATATTAATTCTTAGATTAGTCTACATATCTAGAGCCTAACAAGGAAGGTATCCCAGGTCGATCTCACCGATTTAATTTCTTTTATAATATGTTATAGTAGACTAAAAACTAAGCGACGCGTATTTTTGTTTTATCTGCCATTAAACACTTTAAGGGGGTGAAACCACCGTATAAAGTAAGGCATGTCAAGGGGCGATTTGGCAGTTTCACCCACAAGAACATATTTTTTAACCAATCCACCTGGAAAAGATTTCTCATTTTCTGACGTAGGGCCCTTAATTAATTGGTTCTATATAGATCAATGGAGAATAAACTAGAATATAATTATAATGGAAGGAAATTGAACATATTAGCAAAGAATGAGAATAGAAGATTCCATGGTAGAACGTTAAGAGCAGAGTAACAACGGTGTTGGGTTATTTTACAATGGTATCAATTTCAGTATTTCGATGCCATTACATAAAATTGGTTGTATAAAAGTTAATAGAGGATAAACTAGAATATAATTATAATGGAAAGAAATTGAACATATTAGCAAAGAATGAGAATAGATGATTCCATGGTAGAACGTTAAGAGCAGAGTAACAACGATGTTGGATTATTTTTCAATGGTATCAATTTCAGTATTTCGATGCCATTACATAAAATTGGTTGTATAAAAGTTAATAGAGAATAAACTGGAATATAATTATAACGGAAGGAAATTTAACATATTAGCAATGAATGAGAATAGAAGATTCCATGGTAGAACGTTAACAGCAGAGTAACAACGGTGTTGGGTTATTTTACAATGGTGTCAATTTCAGTATTTCGATGCCATTACATAAAAGTAATTTACTAACTATTCGGAATTATGTTTGTACAAAAAAGGCGCAAAAAGTGGCATGACACCGAAAGCTTTGCACTTAAGGAAAGAATCACGTAACGCTCTTATGGAACACGAGCCAAAGTAGAAAGCTCTCAGCAGGGTGCTCTTAAAAAAATACATGAGTCGGCTGGATACTACGTCGTCTCTCTGCAAATTAAAGAGAAATCTGAAACTATGATGTGAAGAACGTTCCCGAAAATATTTTTTCATACTCGCATCTTCTACATACCATTAATGTGGAAGAGAGAACAATTCCAATCAATGTTCTATCCACTTCATTAATTACTATCCAATAATATTAATTATCACTCCAAGTGACTTCGTTATGGTTGCCAGTAAAAATAAAAAATCTAACATCTCTCATTTAAAAATTAATTGTAAAATGCGATTTAATTATACTACGTAAATGAGAAAACATTTAGTATTTTAAACGAAGAGCCACAAGCCTCGACTCAAGCTCCAAAAATCATTTTTCTCCTCTCCTCTTTGTTCTCGAAAACAATAATTCCCAGTAAAATATTCGTTACCTTTGTTCCGATTTATCTAACAGTAAATTTATAAGAGTGGAATCCTCACAACGAAAATTTCGAAAAATACAAATTTTTCTTCTATTTTAACAATAATGCATTTTATGGGCTACTCTTTTGTTTACGCATAAGACATATAACATGTTATTCGCTTATTTTAGCGTGTAATAACAAACGTGTGAAATCGTTTCTCCTCCTATCTTATATTGTGTGTGTGTGTTTTACTTATATATATATAATAATATAATGTAAGCAGATAAGGTGTTAAAAACAAATTTCCCAACGGGTTCGCGCGCAATCAGTGTAGTCTCAGTCTCCCAGGATGTCAAATGGATACCGAGGAAAATGTAAACAGAGAGAAAAATCACAATTTTATTACTCCAAAGAGACAGCAGCTAAAATTCATTGCACACTGACACACACGCACGCAACACATAACACCCACGCGCGCGTACACACACAAATTGGCACGCAAACCCTGTCCAATATACAGTATCAACTGATAAAACGTAACAACGGCTAAATTAACAAAATCAGAACTTTCATATAAATATGACATTTTATTTTGAAAAATGAAACGAAGAGCCCAACTCAGCATTTTCGGGAAAAGTTCCACCTGGTATGTCCGAAGGGAACAGTTTCGACGCGGAGCTAGAACCGCGAGGTTTTCATTCCAATCACGGACTGCCGTGGACCATAATGGCGAGCGACGCGTGCGGCCGAAGCGACGTTTAAGAGGATAGTAAAAAATAACAGCTCGATCGCCGGACGAAAATAAAAGCAGGCAAACGATGATATTTCTATCGAGGGAATCCGAATGGGTCCCGCGAGATGGCGGCGCGTGCAGGTCGGGGCAATCCACGGGCCGCAGCCATTTGCTGCTCGCGGCTAACCACGCGCAATAAATAACCCCGAACGAGAGCACAATAGATTTTTCGTCAACGGAACGCCGAACGGTCCCCTCTTGCGACGAGTAACGACGAGCGCCTCCCACAGCGCTCGGCTGGGCTCGGCAAAAACGGCAAAAACCCTTCTTACTTTTCCTTCTGGCCGAGCGGCCGTCCCGCTTTGATATACGATACGTTTGCGCCGTGTGGGCCAAAGCGTTTCGAGAGCCGGCCTCCCTACGTAACAGCCTTTTTATGCTAAACCGGCCGATCCGACTGACGAGCATTGACAGTATTCGGAAAACAGCCGGGTGACCGCGCCGCCGACAGCGCCTCCGACGGCCCCGCCGGCACCGCCGGCACCGCCGACAGCGCCGACAGCGCCGCCCAATGTCAGCAACCCGAGATAAAGACTTCGGCCTAACCTCGCGTCCGGCTCGATCTCCTTCGATAGCGCCGATGCGTGCAGAGGATACCCGGGAGCTGCTCTCTTTACCTTCCGTAATCTCTTCCAGATGGAGCGAGCGCAGCGGTCGGCGTTCGTGCTCTTCTTTTGAGCAATCAATATTCATCAGACTCGTTATATTGGGTAGTGAGACCTGGCCAAAGGTGCGCGTTCCGCTGCGGATGAGACCGGGTAGGCGTAACGCGTCGTGTAATACGAGGGGTGTCTTAAAAGTAAGTTTCACTATTTTTTTAAACCCGTTTGGTTGGCGGGAAACGTTTGAAATTTTCAGAGAATATTTGCCTGTGTGTAGTGCGAGCCCTGTAAAATCCCTATGCGTGTGCATTCATCGCTAGATCAGTCACACCCCAGTCGCCAGACTCCACTCGCTCTTACCGCCGATTGTGTAGTTCGTGGTGTTATTCGTTTTTGAACCGGAACCTTCTCTTGCTCTCTCTCTCTCTGGTACCTTGGATCTAAACATTCGGAGGCAGTTGATAAAGAATTTCATCAAGCGTAAGGCGCCAATCGGAATTCAAGATCCTTCGGACATGCTCGGCAACACTCGAAGTGTGTGAAGTTGAGGGCCGGCCGCTTCGTTGTTCATCATGCAATGTTTTTCTTCCATCAATGAATAGTTGGCGCCAACGAGCAACCATTGACCTTGACATAACATCTTCAACGTACACGCTACACAACTCGCGATGAATTTCAGTCGCATTTTTATTTTTTCCGGTTAAAAAACGAATAACACCGCGAACTTCACAATCGGCGGTAGGAGCGGATGGAGTCTCCATGGCGACTGGGGTGTAACTTACCTAACGATGAATGCACGCGCCTAGGGATTTTACAGGGCTCGCACTACACCCAGACAAATATTCCCTTCAAATTTCAAACGTTTCCCGCCAACCAAACGGGTTTAAAAAAAATAGTGGAACTTACTTTTGAGACAGACCTCGTACATGTAATTTTCTCTAGATATATTATAACGTATAATCCGTCCCTAGTTTTCGACGCGACCGTGAAAGATATTACGCCCTTCCGTTTCTAAATGGAAAATAATAAATCCAGATAGAAGTTAAATATTGAACGGTGTTAAATCGAAAGAATTTTGAACAGAAACGCCAAATTAATTGTTCCTTAAGAATGTTTACGTGTTTACACGTGCGGCAAAGACGTTTATAACCTAGCGGATACATATATCGGGTATTTGCGGCATCCGCCATGTTGGAAACGTAAAATTCTAAACAATTTTGAATACGAGCGTCGGATTAATTATTCCTTAAAAATATTTACGTGTGTTAAATGACGGTTATAAGTTAGCGAATGCCATGTATCGTACATATGCGGTATGCTCTGTATTGGAAACGTAATTTACTGGTTTTCTACGATTTTCTGCGGTAAATTACTTGGTTTACGTAATATACGTCAAAAACCTCGAAAAATGAGAAATTACCCAACCCTGCGAGAGAACGCACCTAACGTTCTTTGTGCAGCCCGTCCTGCTCTCGATAATCCGTTAAGGTGATGTGAAAGCGGCATCAAAGAGGTTTTGTTTATGAAACTTCTCGAAATTGGGTGTACGGAATCGTTTCAAACTTTACAATGTGAATATAGAGGCCATAAGGAAGGCCCCGACACTTACGAAATGTGATTCTTTTTAAATTTGTTTAGAGGTATTCTTAAAATTTTTGACAAAACACGAAATTTCATGAGTGTCAGGACCTTTCTTATAGCCTCGATATTCACGTTGTAAAGTTTGAAGTTCGGAGTAAAGCGTCATGAACAATTGACCCTTCAAATGCCACTTTCACATCCCCTTAAGGGTAGGCAAATGTAGTATCTCTCTCTGTTTCAATATACATATACGATTTCAGTGCAACCGAATCAATGATCTTTTTGATGATGATGATGAATCGATGAAACGGAATAGCACAAAAGCGCATAAGACCCTTTTTTTGCCTTTATCGAGTGCTTTATCTAATGCGAGTTTCTCGATTCCCAGAGTGTTCTAAATTGTTGTACAATTGTCCTGACGCATTCGTTTCTCAAACCAGAGAAAAAATTGATTTTCAAAAATCAAAATTTTGAATGTGTCAGAATAATTCTTACGTGGTTACGAGTGGTGTCAGTTTCGGACATTTCGGTCTAACATCCTTATATTGGATCATATAATAGAAAAGTGCCTTATTAAGGGAGATTTTACGTCACCTTAATACATTACGTTGATTCATGTAGATGATGAAGCTCAAACACTTTCCGCTTACTAAATCCCTTCACGTAATGAAAGCATGATCTTAATAAGTGTGTCATTGGGTGAGTTGGATTACTTTGGACAAACAGAACCAGTACCTTTGTTACGATTTGGGAAAGAGATAAAAAAATTTGAATTATTGTTAGATGAATCAACGACGACACAGCCGTGCAAATATCTGATATCATTTGATCCAATAATTAAAGTCTGCACACAAAATTGCTTGAACTATGTTTGATCAGAGATGACTACTACCTCTGCTACTAATAAATTAAAATGAAGCAATATGAGAAACCAGTTTAATAGAAAATTATTCTCGACCTGATGATCATGACAAAATTTTTTCCTCTTTCGTCACAGTTTGGCAGACGTCTATGTCAATATTACTAACAAATTTGTCGACACCAAATAAGACCATTTATCATTCAATTGTCATTTTTCGAACTCAACGGGACAGGTCACGTAAATGAAATAAACTATAGTTGTCGCATGACAAGAGACCAAAATTGGTACAATAAAATCGTTTGAAAAGATCGATTAAAAAAAAAAACACTACAAAGTAAAAAAATTAATTTTAATGTACAAAATACTTGTCTACTACCTACTGTAGATTCTTAAGTATTTTGTTGCTTGGAAAGTTTGAAATCGGCGCAAGAAATAAACGAAGTGTGTCGGTGTCTTCAATTTTATATTCCGTTACCTTTTGTTTCTTTGTTTCTTTTTGCGACAACTTCAAACATGCCAAGAAAACAAATAGAAATGTACAGTAGTCAGTAGATAAGTATCTTGTACATACTTATTTCTTACTTTGTAATGTCCTTTTTAAAGTCGGTTTGTTTAATTCAAAGGTTTCATTTTTCCATTTCCAATTGGTACACTTTTCATTAACACTAAACGTACCACCGGCCGGTCAAATGACGGTTTTTAAATGGTATTGGTAATGGGATTATAAATTATCGATCCGTATAGTAATAAAGGAAGTTTATCGGTGTCTTCAATTTTATATTCCGTTACCTTTTGTTTCTTTGTTTCTTTTTGCGACAACTTCAAAGATGCCAAGGAAACAAATAGAAATGTACAGTAGTCAGTAGATAAGCATTTTGTACATACTTATTTCTTACTTTGTAATGTCGTTTTTAAAGTCGGTTTGTTTAATTCAAAGGTTTCATTTTTCCATTTTCAATTGTTACACTTTTCATTAACACTAAACGAGGACTAAACTACCACCGGCTGGTCAAATGACGGTTTTTAAATGGTATTGATAATGGGATTATAAATTGTCGGTCTGTTTAGTATTAAGATTCTAAAATTTTAATTATATAAGATAAACGAGGTCAGTTATAAGAAAAAATAACCCGATCACGGTGCGGTTACCGTCAACCGTTCATGATTTCTGTTTATCTTTAGATTTTATTATCGCATCGTGATGAAACTTATATGAGACCACCTTAAAACAACCCCCTTAAGATAAGAAAAACATCATCAAAATCGGTTAACCCGAGGAAAAGTTATGCGTGAACCTACATAAAAGAAAAATATGTAAATGAGTTAATAAGTTGAGAAAATAGTTTATAAGAAATGAAATTTCATGACAACCTGAATGTGTGTTCAGCACTAAAGTGGGCATTTTTCAACTATACGTAACGTAATGAGTAGAAGAGTAGTGTTCAGTGTTAAAAAAATGCAGGAGTGGAAGTGGTGAAATATTTAAATAATATTATTTAACAATGTACCATAATGCAGTTAGAGGAATTCAAAGTAAATTAATGTCATCCTGAAATCATGTTTACTGTCGACCAGTACTTATATTCCTAAATTTTACGCTCGCTTGTGTAACATAGAACACTTTATACATTTGCAATAACAAAATCCAGGACTGACTGAAGAAGCTTAATTAAATATTTCTCTTTGATAAGAAACGACGAAAAGAAATACAATTTACGGAGTGGAAAGGAATGCCGGGGCAACGAGCGAGCGCTTCTCTTAATTACTTAATTACTTAATTACTTATTTACATTGCGTATCAAGAATCGTACAGACAAATTTATGCTTTGGCTACAAGAAACTTCTGCACACGTACTTGTATTTATACTAACTTGCTCTATTCGAAACCGTTTATATTCGCCAATAAGAATATGTAGATAGACAATACTTTAAATCTAAAAAAATAATTGTGCACTTCAGGAATTTGATCCGAAGAAAATGTCATTAAATGAGCAATGTTATTGATAGTTGACTAGGAAAGTTGCACAATTCACTTAATAGATCTAGAACCTTTTGTTACAGTAAAATTCCAACATCGAAATAAGTACAGAAAGGAAAATTAATTATTACAATTACACTGTTAATGTTTACTTCTTTGTTTATTTGTCTGTCCACGTCATCCCTTAGGATCAGATCAGTTCTCAGCTGAAATGTTGAACTAAAAGGTTTTTGGTTAAGGAGAAGCTTATCATATCAATTTTTTGGTTGGACTACGAAGAAGAATGGACGAAACGAGCCCGGACAACGCCGGGCTTAAGGTGAAGTGAAACCCCCCTGAAATCAGTCGATTCGAATACAACACTTTTTTTTAAGGGTATTGGACCAAACTGTCCGAAACTTCGACACATGACCCATAATCATCTAAGAATTGTCCTGATACTTCAAAAATTTTTATTCTTGAAACAAATTTTTCACTTTGGCCCAGACCAGAACCAAAATGGCGTCGAGCTCTCATCTTTCGATCAATATACAATTATCGAAGGCTCTGATATGAGGAACGAAAGCGTCAGGACAATTTTACGACAATTTAGAACACTCTGGTAATCCATAAACTGGCATTTGAGCGGATAAAAGCAAAAAAAAGTGTCTTACGCGCTTCTACGCCAAAACGATGGGAATACGAGATCTCGGAGTGAAAATTTGACCTGGAAATCACAGATGGCGAAAGAGGTCCCTTTGCTGTCAATAAGGGCCCCAGAAAGCACGAATCCAGAGGATTTCTGGAGTTTTACTGCGATTTCCTGATATTTATTGTACGAAAACGACAAGTGGAGTATGCCATTTAGTGCAGTACCCAATATAATTCGACACAGCCGTCAATATAAAAACCAACGTCGGCAACGTAGGTATCTATAAAAATCTTCTTTATCAACATCGATCAAGTTTCTGGACGTGTTCCACTTCCCCTTAAAGAATTCATTCATGTCCGCCAGTGTACCATCTCGTCGTGGGAGCGAAAACCACTTTGGCATGGACGGCTCCTCGTAGACAGGGACCGGGGCAAGATTCCTCTCAACGACGTCTCCTATTCTCATCCGGACTAATAACGTACCGCGAGGCAGTGACCCTGCCGATGCGAAAGAGGTTAGACTCGGTTCCGCAAATCGGGGCGATAAGATCGGGGGGAATTAATATTAATACCGTCCAGGTCCGGCCGCAGATCCTCGGCGGTGTCAAGTTTCGGTATCCGTCGACGGCGGATGATGCACGCCTCGGCGGGGCGAATTTGCCGGCGGGAGATCGCGCAACGTCGCCTCGGCGTCGCGGGCCGCGTCGCCGCGCGGACCGACGTTGACGGACGGCTCTCTTACGCGCGGCTGACGGGAAACACAAATTGTGGGCGCAGCTGCGCCGATAGTAATCAAGACACGGTAGGTAGCGGCATAGTGGCCGGATAATCATTCTCCGTGTTGGTGCGGGGAGGGGCGGAGGAGCGAAGGGGAGCGCCGGAAAGGAAGGTGAGCGGGGAGAGAGGGGGGAGGGTAGGGGAGAACGCGAGACAGGAGGCAGTTCCTGCTGCCACTTCGCGGGAAAATGATGTTGATGCAGGTCGACGCCTCTCGTACCGCCAGCGATCGCTGTCGGGAACCGGCCTCTCGTCGACGCTCTGCGTCGGCCCCGGGGCGTCGCCGGGGGCGCCGAATCGCCGACGCGCGTATCACGGTGCCGGCGATTTGCTTCGATACGGCAACCCAAATGACAGGGCAACGGGCACCCTGGATCGCTCCTCGGGGATGATGGACGTCAGGGCCTCTTCTTCCGCTCCTCTCCTTCCAATTCCTTTACTTCGGGGAAAGGTATAATTGACGCCTTCCTGGAAGGGGACGCCAAACGAGGATACGGGGAGGTCGTAAGTTTGCTTTAATTCGCGTTACGAGCTCGGGGAGGTTTTCATTGCCGAGGCACTTTTCTCAGGCGGTTTCTTTGAAGTCGCCCCGCGGACCTCGTCGGGCCTTCAAAACGGATGGGCGACTCGTGCGTGCACTTTACAACGGAAATGAGATGCGAGGGCTGCGTTCTGGACGGTTATGGGCTACGGCGGAAGTCTCGGATCGTGGGTGAGAGTTGTTAGGAAGGTATCCCTGGTCGATCTCTCCGATTTCATTTCTTTTATAATATGTTGTAGTAGAGTGGAAACAAAGCGACACGTATTTCTTTTTTGTCTGCCGTTAAACACTATAAGGTGAAGGGAAACATCCTTCAAATCAGTCGATTCGAATACAACACTTTTTTTTAAGGGTATTAGACCAAACTGTCCGAAACTTTGACACATCACTCCTGATCATCTAAGAATTGTCCTGACACATTCAAAATTTGGATTTTTCAAACAAATTTTTTAACTCAGTCCAGACCAGAACCAAAATGGCGTCGAGCTCTCATATTTCGATCGATATACAATTATTGAAGGCTCTAATGTGAGAATCGAAAGGGTCAGGACAATTTTATGATAATTTAGAACACTGGTAATCGAGAAACTCGCATTTGAACGGGATAAACGCGAAAGAAGTATTTTAGGCGCTTCTATGCTAAAACAATGGGAATACGAGGTCTCGGACTGAAAATTTAATTGACCGGGAAATCACAAATGGCGCAAGGGGTCTCTCCGCAGTCAATTAGGGCCCCAGAAAGCATGAATCCAGAGGATTTTTGGAGTTTTACTTCGATTTCTTTATAATTATTGTACGAAACCGACAGGTGGAGTATGCTATTTGGTACAATACCCAATATAATTCGACCCAGCTGTCAATATAAAAACGAACGTCGGCAACATAGGCATTTAGAAAAATCTTCTTTATCGACGTTGATCAAGATCCTCAACGTGTTTCACTTCACCTTAAGGAGGTGAAACCACCATCCAATGTAAGGCCTGTGAGCGGTGGCTCACCCCTTAATTTCTTTTTTTTTTTAATTGAGATAGTTATATTTTTCATTTCTCGTTATGAGAAAGCTTTTCCAGGTGGATTGGTTAAAAAATAGTATGTTCTTGTGGGTGGAACTACCAAATCGCCTCTTGACATGCCTTACTTTGGGTGGTGGTTTCACCCCCTTAAAGTGTTTAATGGCAGATAAAAAAAAATACGCGTCGCTTAGTTTTTAATCTACTGTAACATTATAAAAGGTATCAAATCGGAGAGATCGACCTGGGATACCTTCCTTGTTAGGAACGGATTAAAAGAATCGAGGGTTGATAATATTTCAGATTTTGTTCTGTGTCTCGGTGCTGGAAAGTAAACGATCGTCCATGGTTCGAGCCCATCCTTCCATCCACCATAAATATTTAATCAGGATAGAGATCGTTGGAACAGCTGCTCCGATTGTGCTAATTCTTATTCTTGTCCTCATAGTAAGCTTCCTAATCGTTTGAAGCGACAAAATGCTCTCAAAATTCGTATCGCTTTTCTTTCGCACCTCCCAAGAAGTTTCTGAACTCTTCCGACCCCTGCGCAACGACCCGTCATTCCTTGAACCCACTAATTTTCTTTGTAACGGAATTTTTCCCAGTTCTCTCGACTTCTTCATTTTTTCGATCAAGTGTCGATTTTCCTTTGGTTCCTTCTCTCAAACTTGCATCTTCATTTGTTGCTCGAAGCTTCCAGTTGAGATTTGCAAATACGTCGTTGCAACTTTTTTATGAGTTCTCTCTGCGACCACAGTTGGCAAAGACCTGCATTTTGTAAATAAATGGACTCCCGAAATTCATTGATCTCCCGAAAAACACCCGTGATGTAAACAAATGACACATAGAAAACTCTCTTGTGCATTACACATGACTTTAGAGCAACATCTACATCAATTTCTGGGGTGAAGATTCCATCTTCAAGTGAGTGGTTGGAAGCTTGAAATTAGTCTGCTGATCTCAAGAACGTTGGTCATCTTCTTGGTATCTTATTGAAAAGGTCGAAGAATGCTCCAGGAATGCCGAACTGTGTTAACTGCAAACGAATATTAGAAAAAGAAACTCCCTTCAAGGGAGAAAAATTTCCTCTTTCCACATTTGATTCTTTCGATTACCCTGCGCCTTTGTAAAAACCCATCACCACGACGGAGCCTGAATTTAATTCTTTAAAATCCCTTCCTTGCGGTTATAAGTTCCATCTCCTTAATCCCATCTCTGCAGGTTAGCATTGTCTTTTTCCGGGCTTCTTGGGTCTATGTTTTACCAACATCTGCTGCACCCCATTTTAAAGAAAAAGACCGTGGTGTGCTCGACCAAACGGATCCGAACCCCAATCCTTTGGGTTGCGTCTAATCCAATCAAACGATCGAACAATGTGCTTATGCAAGACCAGTGATTTTTTAGAAACCCTGCCGAGACTTATACAGTTGACTTAGCTTATTTAAATAGCCTTGCGAACATTCAGGATTATAATTCAACAGCTCCGAGTTTAAAAATTAACGAAGTAAACAGGAATAATCTAAACCTCGAAGCGCCTCAACTAAAACTACACCGTTAAACGTTCATAATCCACTAAGTGTCCATATGTATGGTAGGGTAAAGGTAAAGTTGGACAAATTGTACCGGATTTACAAAAATGCCAATAGAAATTTTATTGGCAGGATGTTTTAGGAAACGAATTCATATTTCATTTACCTGTGAAATTCTGCAGGCAATGTATACAGATGTAAGTACATGAATGGTATTTAACACGGTAGACATTGAAATGAAATATTCCTTACAACGGTACGATTTACCAGATAGTTTTACCAGGTGTGTAAATCGTCCTTTTCTGTTATAATAAAACCTCGAAGCGCCTCAACTAAAACTACACTGTTAAACGTTCATAATCCACTAAATGTCCATATATATGGTAGGGTAAAGTTGGACAAATTGTACCGGATTTACAAAAATGCCAATAGAAATGTTTTTGGCAGGATGTTTTAGGAAACGAATTCATATTTTATTTACCTGTGAAATTCTGCAGGCAATGTTTACACATGTAAGTACATGAATGGTATTTAACACGGTAGACATTGAAATGAAATATTCCTTACAACGGTACGATTTACCAGATAGTTTTACCAGGTGTGTAAATCGTCCTTTTCTGTTATAATAAAACCTCGAAGCGCCTCAACTAAAACTACACTGTTAAACGTTCATAATCCACTAAATGTCCATATATATGGTAGGGTAAAGTTGGACAAATTGTACCGGATTTACAAAAATGCCAATAGAAATGTTTTTGGCAGGATGTTTTAGGAAACGAATTCATATTTCATTTACCTGTGAAATTCTGTAGGCAATGTATACAGATGTAAGTACATGAATGGTATTTAACACGGTAGACATTGAAATGAAATATTCCTTACAACGGTACGATTTACCAGATAGTTTTACCAGGTGTGTAAATCGTCCTTTTCTGTTATAGTAAGATCGGATAATTTGTACCACATACGAGAAATCGATTCAAAGTAAAACATTGACCATGTAAGTAAAATTCGGAAAAGGAAGTTGATTACATAAATCATATACTACAAAAAATGAATATGTGGAATTCGGTAGATTTTATATTAGCGCACTTTTTATGAAACCACTTTTTAGAGTTGAATGGCTTTTCTCATATCTTAGGATAACGATGTTCCATCATTCTTTTTTATGCCATTTCTAAACAGAATCGCGTTTATCGAAGGGTG
Source organism: Orussus abietinus (assembly GCF_000612105.2). Taxonomy (NCBI): domain Eukaryota; kingdom Metazoa; phylum Arthropoda; class Insecta; order Hymenoptera; family Orussidae; genus Orussus; species Orussus abietinus. Next base: position 22,322 of record NW_019394362.1, on the reverse strand, counting down.
ACTATTTAGATAACCAAAGTTTCGACTTAATAAACACAGTTGGGATAATTGTACCGGGACAAATTACCCGATTATGTGGTGGGACATTATTGCCGACCGGGAGTTGTTTTCAGTTTTGTCATTTTTAAAATGTCCGTTTAGGGTTATGCAAAAGGTAATGCATATACTTATATGAAAATTAAATTAACTTTTTCACTATTATTAGTGACAATTTTGTAACGTACCCCACGTGGGGTAATCGGTTAGAAACGATGCGGCAAAATTAGTAACGCGTTAGCAAACTAACATATGCCTTTGACTTTGCTATTCACCGGTGCTGTCACCAAATAGTTAGGTATAAACAAATGTTGAAAGCTTAAGTTCATAATTTTTCAGTTATATTTCTTAGGGTAAGTTCTTAAATATCGTAGTGGTACAACTTGACCGACGGTACGGACCCTACTTTACTCTACATAATTTTTCAAATATAGAGATCATAATCGAGCGTAATTATCTTTAAATTAGCCATTTTCCGTCACAATTCAAAGTGCAGAAGTAACCACACTCACGTTCTCTTCAGGAAAGGCAAAAATAGTCAAGTTGGATGTTGGACCGTTTCGGTCCAGGGTGCAAAAACGTATAAGATAACTTAGGGTAACAAGGCCCATGCTTATTTTTCACAATAGAATGAAAGTGCCAAGTCCGTGGTTCTCTCTGCCAGTCAGTAGTACAGTCAAGAGTCCATTGTGAGGGTGTCGGGTGTGTGAAGGCGTCGATGATAAACTGAAGGTCGATGTGTAACATTCTCGAGGGAAATTTATGAAGTTTGGTTGCAGCGTTCAAGCTCCTTGTCACATAGTTTCTTGAAGTCCTGCTCTTTCTAGCAGGTATATAATTCCGTATACCTTTCTCCACCTACTGTTATTTTAATTTTCTTGAAAAGATCTGTTGTCCTAGTAATCATTACCTAAAAATATAAATTGCACCGTACGGGTAATAAGTTCCAACACAGAGCAACATAAGGCAACCAAAGGTCTTTTTCAAAAAGGGACAAGAGACTGTGACTAGTTGCAATAAATACGACATCGCAACAAAAATTGGGAGAAATACCTCAAGAAAACGAATCCTGGGACCTCAAAAAGGACCAAGAACTGGTACTGCAATCTTCACCAAGAGGATTTCCAATATGCGGAAACGCGACCTGTGCAAAAAATGCCTTCATAAAGAATGCCCGAGGATCTTGATGACATAATGTACCCTAACAGCGAACTAATGTGCTCAGTCGGTTGGATCTTCCCACCGATGCCCATGAACCTTATTCCCCACACGCGTGGGTAACAAAGCCCAGCTGCATCATGTAACAATCTTTTAAATTACGTTCTTCTTTAGAATTGTATTTTATTTCCACAGCTTGTGACAGGAATGTACATTGTTCACGTACATCCTGTTCATTTCCCCTTCCCAAAATACAGTATATTTATGTATATTTTAGCTTTTACGAGCCTTTCAAGTTATGGTGTGTCTTATTACCCTAGGGTACCTTACCACGGCGTCGCGACGCGATTACTGTTTCCTGGCGCATTCTATTCGTCTTCGGTGAGTGCCATTTGGCCCGGTCCTTCTTACAAGGGAACATTCTCAAGTGTCCGCCTCCGATCTTATTGAGTTTCATATATGTTGAAGAACACAAAAATCTAAGAGACACGTCTTTTTTTATATCTGCAATGGTCCACAATTAAGGGGTGAAGCAACCCCCCAAAGTTTAGCGAAAAATCGGTTTTTTAAATATTTTTCATAGGAGCAGTGGAGGGATTTCGACGAAACTTTGCATAAACGTATTCTGTATAAGGACGGTGACANTCAACATATATGAAACTCAATAAGATCGGAGGCGGACACTTGGGAATGTTCCCTTCGTAGGACGACGGGGTCGTAGGAAGAACGGAGGGAATACGTCCGGGAGATGTCCTTTGAGATTACGGAGAGCAGGATACGCCGATGGTGTTCGGCAGCGCTACCGCGTGTCGCTGGTGCCCAGCCGTGGTCTGGTCGCGCCTCGGCCGCACCTCCGCCACACTTCGGCTGCGCTCTGACCGCGCTCTGGCGGCGCGTCGAGGACCGAGGCGTAATCCGTCGGAGCGTGCCTAATTCTATCTGACGTGCTCTTTCGTATGCGCTCGCTCGCGTCTACATTATTATGCGTCACGACAGTAAAACGCCCCGCGACGTGTCTGAACGAGAGTGGCATGTCGTTGGTTCGCGCACGCATTACGCGCGCAGAGACGTCGGCCCGTTAAATCCGTTTGAATATGCGGAATGTGGGATACTTCTCTGAAAGGAACGACCTACGAGACGGGAGGTGGGAGCCAGAGCGGTTTAAAGAAGGATCAGGGAGACGCGGATCCACTATAAATCCGAACAAATGGAAATTAGTACGTAAAATACTGCCCATTTTTATGGCACGTACCAGACACCTTGGGACGTGGACTTTGAGGTCTCTCGTTGAGGTAGTCGTCGAGGAGTTAATCCAAACCGTTCGCTGCTCCTTAAATTCGATTTTAGTAACATGGCGATTGAACGGTGTCCTCCCAGATGGGATCGATAAATCCCACACGAGAAGTAGTCTGACAACGTGTATCGCTAAACGGGCAATTGGCTACCCGTTTAATTGCTTTAACAGGGCACTTACTCGTAAATTACAGTACTAATAACACGATCTTACGACACAGTTTAATACACTATAGTGACGCGGAAAGTGAGTGATGTATTGAGAGTTGATTCCATCTTTGCTTTTGCTTCAATATTAAGAAATATTTACATTTTGTTCTTCGTTGTTTGAATAAACAAAAATCCGGTTAATAACAATTTTTGTTTACGGATAATCTTATAAATGAAGTACATAAATATCGGTGCGTGAGTACTATCATTAATTATTCATTTATGATATTCCATTGTGCTTTCGAGACTGCATGACTCCTTAGATATCGAGTTGTAGCAGGATAATAATAATGGAAATGTTTACGAACATTGGGTTAATACTAAAATATAAAGATGGATGTAAATAGCAATTAACTGGAAGAACAAAGCGACCCTGAATCAGTAGGTTTTGGATCTTTGCTCCTAAACTGACAATTTTTCGTTGTCCGTGGAAGTTCAAATGGAGTTCTCATCGACTCAACTTGAATGAAATTTAATCTGCTACTCATCCTTCACTTCATTATTAAATATACATTTCGTATATACTTCTTAACAAATCTTGAATGAAACAAGCAATTTTAGTCCATGATGATGAATGACCGATTTTGTACAATAGATTTCAAGAGTCTAAAAAATTTGAGTAATAAAATTAATGTGTGGCACGTTGGAAGTAAACTTTTTAACAGTAGGTTTACAGGTACAGAAATGACTATTACTGACTGAGTCCAGGATTACGATTGTAGTAATTACAAAGATTTCATTTAAGTTACACTATAATTTATTTTCAAATTTTTCAAATTCTTAAACTCTATTATACAAAACCAATGGTTTATCATCACAACATAAAATTATTCGTTTTAACCAAAATGTGTGTACAAAATGTATGCATAAAATTGTAAGGGAAGAATAAATTATTTATTAACGTTGAATATTAAACGTGTAAAGGTACGCATAATAATGTGGTATTATTCGTCAGGGTCCATTGTAATAATATAAAAATAAAACAATAGTAACTAAGATATGATATATGCATATTTCTCGGGACGATTGTATAATTGNATATTGATCGAAATATGAGAGCTCGACGCCATTTTGGTTCTGGTCTGGAGTGAGTTAAAAAATTTGTTTGAAAAATCCAAATTTTGAATGTGTCAGGACAATTCTTAGATGATCAGGAGTGACGTGTCAAAGTTTCGGACAGTTTGGTCTAATACCCTTAAAAAAAAGTGTTGTACTCGAATCGACTGATTTTAAGGGGGTTTCACTTCACCTTAACGCGTAACGATTTCAGGGCGAGTCCCTTCTACGAGGAAGACCTTTGAGGAAACGCGGGATGAGCTCCAGCTGGATAACGGAAGGCATTTCCGGTGGCGGTCAAAAACGGAGCCCCGCCCGAGGAGGACGCTAAATGGCCCTTGAACAAAAGTCGGACCGCAAACGGCGCCGGGTGACATACGAGTTTCGACCACCTGTCCGCCGCTCGGACTTCCCCTCGTCCGGCGGGACGGCAAGATCGCCGGGTAATACGTATTCGTTAATGCCCTCACGACCATTGTGCGGCTTCTGTACAAACATGTCAACTTGTCGCTTATACGCCGTCACTCTCCGGCTCGGCGAGCGGAACCGCCGGCCCTGACGAGCGTCGTTCCGTGTCACGACACCGCCGCCATTTAGCCTTCCGTCAACGGTCCGCGTCCTTTTGTTCCCCTCGGCACAGGTGACAACGCATCCGCCGCAAAAATCGGACGCGTCGACCGACACGGCCGACGCTGCTTCATGCAAATCACCGACAACCGAGTCGCTGCATCGGAGACTTGACCAACCACCTCCCGGCCCATCCCCGACGTGCAAATCAACGCCCGTCGAACTCTGCTTCGGCATTTCCGCGATTACCAGACAGTAAACTATAATATCTCGTTATGTGCTCATTTTGGCAGGACATGTTTACACCAAATGTATTCGATGAGGTTGATGAACGTATTTTCACCTTTATTCCAGGAGCGACAATTTTGTACAGTATGACGAAAAGAATTCATGCTTCATATGGATTTAAGAATAATCTAAGAACTAAAATATCTCGTTACATGTTGATTTTGGCAGGAAATGTCTTACACCAAACGTATTTGATGAGGTTGATGAGAGTATTTTGATCTTTCTTCCAGGCGCGGCAATTTTATTGCATTATGATGAAGAGATTTCATGTTTAATATGGATTTAAGAATAATGTAAGAACTAAAATATCTCGTTACGTAAGGATTTTGGCAGGACATGTTTGCACCAAATGTATTCGATATGGTTGAAAGTATTTTCACCTTTCTTCCAGGCGCGGCCATTTTGTACAGTATGATGAAGAGATTTCATCTTTAATATGGATTTAAGAATAATGTAAGAACTAAAATATCGCGTTACGTGTTGATTCTGGCAGGAAATGTTTTGCACCAATGTATTCGATGAGGTTGATGAACGTATTTTGATCTTTCTTGCAGGCGCGGCCATTTTGTACAGTATGATAAAGAGATTTCATATTTAATGTGGATTTAAGAATAATGTAAAAACTGAAATATCTCGTTACGTGTTGATTATGGCAGGAAATATCTTACCCCAAACGTATTTGATGAGGTTGATGAAAGTATTTTGATCTTTCTTCCAAGCGCGGCAATTTTATTGCAGTATGATGAAGAGATTTTATGTTTAATATGAATTTAAGAATAATATAGAAACTGAAATATCTCGTTACGTGTTGATTTTGGCAGGACATGTTTACACCAAATGTATTCGATGAGGTTGAAAGTATTTTGATCTTTCTTCCAGGCGCGGCAATTTTGTACAGTATGATGAAGAGATTTCATGTTTAATATGGATTTAAGAATAATATAAGAACTAAAATATCATCATCATCAACCATCGGTAATGAACTTTACAATCCATATCAAACAATTTTTCATACATATACCCATAGTACATTACGTATTACATAACCTTTAATATAAGTAACATTGAATTTTCCATCTGTTTCATTATAAAACAATTTCTACAATTGCCGAATCACCAAACTAACGTAACATTACTTCGTACGATTTGTTGTAAAGTAATTAACCGATCGTTAGAAAAAAACGCCGCAAGTCGTCCGTCCATTTTACTGGATCTAAATTTATTGACATAATAACTTCCACGTCATGTATTGTCTGGTATATATGTCCACTGCTCTACAACGTTAACCAGAAATTGCAATTATAATTCTTTGTTGTACGGTTTTTAAGACCCCCAGGAAAGTAAGGGACGGAGAGAATGACAGGGCACGGCTCACCACGAGCCTCATATTTCATAATGCATAACGAGATTAGGCGAACATTGTGACGGAGCTTAAACCTCGTTTACATGCTAATCCTCGAACGATACAGATGCGTTTTTACAGGGTACCTACAACGGCCGACCACCTGCATTTCTAAGAGATCTTTACTCCAGAATGGCGGTTCAATAGGGGACTCGGAACGAGTCGGGGAGTAGAGCAGAAAAGAAGATGTATATCTGCGAGAGGACTGCATATTTATCATTTGTGTCTCCGACCTAGCTCATTTTTCACTCTATTATTCATTCGACTGGTCCGACTGTCAGAAATTGCCTTGAAAACAGCACGAGTTGACAAATGTTCGTCTCCTTTTGGCCTTTAACATTCTTAATTCGACCGTGACTTTTCTGAATTTCAAGACGTACGTAAAAATAAATACATTGCCGACATTGTAACCCTGTTTAAGGTGAAGTGAAACCCCCTTCAAATCAGTCGATTCGAATACAACACTTTTTTTTAAGGGTATTAGACTGAATTGTTCGAAACTTTGGCACATCACTCCTGAGCATCTAAGAATTGTCCTGACACATTGAAAATTTGGATTTTTTAACAGAATTTTTTTACTCAGTCCAGGCCAGAAACAAAATGGCGTCGAGCTCTCATATTTCGATCGATATACAATTATTGAAGGCTCTGATATGAGAATCGAAAGGGTCAGGATAATTTTACGACAATTTAGAACACTCTGGTAATCGATAAACTCGCATTTGAACGGGATAAAGGCAAAAAAAGTGTTGTATGCGCTTCTATGCCAAAACGATGGTAATACGAGATCTTGGAGTGAAAATTTAATTGACCTGGAAATCACAGATGGCGCAGGGGGTACCACTGCAGTCAATTAGGGCCCTAGAAAGCATGAATCCAGAGGATTCCTGGAGTTTTACTTCGATTTCTTTATAATTATTGTACAAAAACGACAGGTGGAGTATGCCATTTGGGACAATACCCAATATAATTCGATACAGCTGTCAATGTAAAAACGAAAGTCGGCAACGTAGGCATTTAGAAAAATCTTCTTTATCGACGTTGATCAAGTTCCTCGACGTCTTTCACTTCACCTTAATTGCCGCTTTTTTATTGCAATGTTATAGTGCCAGTACGGCTATCATTGTCTATACATCCCTAATAGTACAGAATAATTTCTAAATATTGTTCCATAATTTTCGCTAAATATCTCAAGCAACAGATTTTAAGATGAAAATTTCAATGACATATTTAGCTTTAATGATTTATAAACGTATATCAAAATTATATTTTTTAATTTATAAACATATAATAAAAATACATTTTTTACTTTATGATTATTATCGCACATGTCATTTGGTATAAAAAAACACGAGAAATTTGTCTAATATTTTCGTTTCGCTATTTCGTTATGGGTGCAAAACGTGTGATTTTTATTTTAAATATTTTTAAAACGTTTATAATGTATTCGGCAGATAATATTTAAAAAACACTTGTATTAGAATGAAACAAAATGTTTTGTGTATCTGGTAGAAAAATATTACCAAAACACATGGAGCTAATATCATATAAATATTATACAGATAATATTCTAAAGTAAACGTTTTGCAAATATTTCAAACGTCCGGTAAATATTTACAAAATGTACGATATTGGTTAAATATATAGAAAATATGGGACAAATATTTTGTGCTACTAGGGTAGTTTCTTTCCATTATACTAAACAATGTATATGGTTATCAAATAAGCACAACTTTGATTTTTAGAAATTTCAGGTTCCGTGGCAACCGATGCGGATAAAATTAATTACACTTTTCTTTATAAATTAAATTTGTTATATTGAACTTAAACACGCTCAAAGACCACAGCCACTCGAATGTTTCTTTTTCCCAGATTTGCTAGCCACTGCTGAAAAGGGATTCTCAACCAAAGCCGAGATGCAGGCTTCCGTAGCTAGATGGCACTACTATGCAGCACAGGCAGGGTTGGGTAAATAAAATATTTTAAATAATTTACATAGTTTTTGACAATAATTTACTAGGTATTTTACTGTACAAATGTCATACGTGATGTAACTTACATGAGTATGGGACTTTATGTTTCTTCAGTTCCTATTTGTGATCCGCTTAACCCTTTTAGTGCCGAAGGCCGATATATCGGCCCTCGCTGCACTGGCGAAAAGTGCCAGAGCCGATATATCGGCCAGCACCTTGTAGCGCTTTACTATTCGCTTTGCGAGTGATCTCTATCTCAAAATAAATTTATAATACGTTATAAATAGTCTAATTTAATTACGAGAGAATTAAAATAACGATACAACGACACCTATAACAACCTATAACCTACCTATAACAATCTATAACCTATAACAATTACTTGTTTCGGATGAGATAATCCGTCCGGCGCCTCCCATGTGCCTTGGAGTTATTTTTTATGTTTCTTGTGCAATATCACTTATTTTGTTAAAAAATATATTGGAAATTTAAAGTATATACTTTGCAATAAACGGTCTATATAAATTTATGATAAAAAGATGACTTTTCCTATGTGCAATTACGTTTTGAAACAGAGAACTCAATTTTTCTTTTTTTTTATCACATACCTTTGTTATTTATGTAATTTTCAATGAATATAGAAAAATTAGCGTCACTGTTTTATTCTCTATTTTGTCCTTAATACCCTGCTTTTTGAATGATGTAAATATTGCTTTTCGTTTGGTTTTTATGAGTCTTTTTCCAAATCCCAGTAAAATCGTAAAATTCGGCCGGTTATCTTCGCATAAGCACCTCTTTTTTGCCCGGCACTAAAAGGATTAAAATTCAAAATTTTCCACGGAATGTATGGAAAACTGAAATGTCGAAGCCTAGATCCTTTTAACGTTTCGCTCTTACTTGCCATTACTCTTTCGTCCATTCTTTTCTTTACTAAAATATTAATTCATAAGTGACGTATACTTTGACCACTTTGAAAAAATTAGGTAACAGAGGCGCCATTTTTATCGCGTAATTTATTAGGTATTTTACTTAAATTTTCCGTAAAATACTTCCCTTGTGTATTTAAAAAACCTCGATTAACGCATCACTGCACAATCCTGAGCACAGGGCAATGAGATTTATGATCATCCTCTGTATATTAATTATAAGTCCATATTCATGCACATTAACCGTTTTATCACCGAGTAATACACGAACTGTAAGGTTATGCATTATTCTTGTTTTCCAATAAAAATAAACCAAACATTCGCTCGTAAAGTCATATTTTACATATAAAACCACCCCCACATAATGATTATTAAACATATAAATGTAACGAATTCGGTATTATTACAAAGATGTCGAATCCATCCTACAAAAATAAATTAATTACATGCTCTCCCTANTGTACTCACAAAACATCACTGAACCGATTTACCTTCACAAAATCCAAAAATAAACTGCATTGCCAAAAGTAAGAATGAAAGATGAATAAAAATGGTTAAAAAATAGAATATGAGTGATTTAGTAACAAATATTTGATGTTAACTCCTTACATTTTACATATAAAACCATCCCCACATAATGATTATTAAGCATATAAATGTAACGAATTCGGTATTATTACAAAAATGTCGAATCCATCCTACAAAAATAAATTAATTACATGCTCTCCCTATTCACGAAACATCCCTGAACCGATTTACCTTCACAAAATCCAAAAATAAACTGCATTGCTAACAGTAGGAATGAAAGAAGAATACTGAAATAAAAATGCTTAAAAAATAGAATATGAGTAAATTACTAACAAATATTTGACGTTAACTCTTCGACAAAGAAGGTACTCTCAAGGGTGTAAGCTAATTTTTCTATCGAAAGATGCTCCCCCTAGGTTTATTTTCCCAGTAGGATATTTTATTTCCGCCGTTAATCAGGTAATTCCGGTGATTCTTGGAGTAATCGAAGCTTCCACTAAAGATACAGCTCTTTCCCGGGGATTCGTTTCCCCGGTCGCAATAAAACGAAGAGTCAATAGTAACGCAATTGGCGGAGCGCAGTTTCCAGAACGTCAGCCCCGTCGGGGTGCACGATGCAGAACTCAATGATATTGGATTCGATTCCGGATGTCGTCGCGTAAATAGGAGTTCGAAGTTACAAATGACCGAGAGGGGCCCTCCCCGGAGTAAAGCGAAGAAAGTTGGAGACGCCGCGGTGTATCGCGTCCGGTGCGCAGTTGTATTCCCCGGTGCATCCTCTTTCCGGTGACCCAAAAATCCAATCCAAGTTTCATCCTAAACGCTCCCGCGAGGACGTCGCCGGGTCGTAGATTGTTCTAAAGCGTCGGGCTCGACCCGCTCCTCGCCCTCCGGCTTTATGGCAGCGTGAAGCAGCCAACTATACGCGGAGCAAGAAAGCACAAACTTCATACGTTACGACGGAACTGCCGCATCGAGGGGGAACAAAGGACCTTCGCAGGGACATTAAGAAACAAGAAAATACGTGGGCGCTACCGCGACGCTCGTAAAGAAAAACCAACGCCGAGCGTCCTCTCTGTCCCTGCCGTCTTTGCGGCCATTTTCCTTTCCGCTAAAGACAAACTGCTCGAGGGCTCCGAACGCGGTGGTGGAAATGGCGAAAAAACTGGCCGAAACTATTTTTCTGCCCAATGTCAAATTTTTTGAGTTTAACACGTTCCGTGTTACCACGTGTACCACCGATAACACGCGTTAACCTCGGCTGGTACACGGCTTAGCACGGAACGTGTTGATGTTGTATTTCATCAGTTTTATCTTAAATTTATCATTATTCAGGACGAAAAATTAAACAATGAAGAACGGAGTAACGAAGTGTATCCATGTTTGAAGTCCTTTCAATTTTATTCTCATTTCATACGTTATCGTTCTTTGCCACATTTTTGAGTTCTAAAACTACATTGCTAAATGTAAATCTGTACACGCGTTAAATATATTAAATTGATAGATTTATTATTCAATTAATAGAATAAATATATTAAATAATAGATTTACTTATTTCCTCCAAGCGAAATGTCCTTTCATATCACCTGAACTCTATCGGACGTTTTTGTTCGAATTTGATGGAATTTACTTATTTCCTCCAAGAGAAATATCCTTTCATATCACCTTACCTCTATCGGTCCAATTTGTTCGAATTTTACGGAATTTATTTATTTCCTCCAAGAGAAATGTCCTTTCATATCACCTTAACTCTATCGGGCGAATTTGTTCGAATTTGACGGGATATACTGATTTCCCCCAAGAGAAACGTCTTTTCATATCACCTTAACTCTATCGGACAAATTTGTTTGAATTTTACAGAATTTACTTATTGTCTCCAAGATAAATGTCCTTTCATGTCACCTTAACTCTGTCGGGGGAATTTGTTCAAATTTTACGGAATTTATTTGTTTCTTCCAAGACAAATGTCCTTTCATTTCACCTTAACTCTATCGGGCGAATTTGTTCGAATTTGACGGGATTTACTTATTTCCTCTAAGAGAAATCTCCTTTCATATCACCTTAACTCTATCGGTCGAATTTGTTAGAATTTGACGGAATTTACTTATTTCCGCGAAGAAAAATGTCCTTTTGTATCACCTCAACTCTATCGGGCGAATTTGTTCAAATTTTACGGAATTTACTTATTTCCCCGAAGAGAAATGTCCTTTCATATCGCCTTAACTCTATCGGGAGAATTTGTTCAAATTTTACGGAATTTATTTATTTCCTCCTAGAGAAATGTCCTTTCATATCACCTTAACTCTATCGGTCCAATTTGTTCGAATTTCACGGAATTTACTTATTTCCGCGAAGAAAAATGTCCTTTTGTATCACCTCAACTCTATCGGGCGAATTTGTTCAAATTTTACGGAATTTACTTATTTCCCCTAGAGAAATGTCCTTTCATATCACCTTAACTCTATCGGTCCAATTTGTTAATTTACTTATTTCCGCGAAGAAAAATGTCCTTTTGTATCACCTCAACTCTATCGGGCGAATTTGTTCAAATTTTACGGAATTTACTTATTTCCCTGAAGAGAAATATCCTTTCATATCGCCTTAACTCTATCGGGCGAATTTGTTCAAATTTTCAGAATTTATTTATTTCCTCCAAGAGAAATGTCCTTTCATATCACCTTAACTCTATCGGTAGAATTTGTTCAAATTTTACGGAATTTACTTATTTCCCCCAAGAAAAACGTCCTTTCATATCACCTTAACTCTATCGGGAGAATTTGTTCAAATTTTACGGAATTTATTTATTTCCTCCAAGAGAAATGTCCCACAGCGTGCACGCAAAAGCGAGTTACTTCCCTACTTCGCGCCTCGGATAGATAGAATCTTTGAAAGCGCACTATATATGGCGCTAAAAGCCAGGAAGAAGGTTAAGGGTTGCTCCAGCGCCGAGATAAACCCGAAGTCGTCCCGATAACCGAGTTGAGTCTTGTACGGAAATAACTTTTCTTTATTGGATACGAGGGCCATTCCATGTGCGGATAAAAGCGCGCGGATAAACCGGATTCTTTTGATATCGGGTAATACGTATAGATGGTAGATATTGGCGACGACGGTGCCGGCTAGGAGTAGGATGTCCTTACGTGCAGGACAAAGCGGTAACGACGCCCGACCGACCCTCTTCGGTCTACTAGCGCTGTATTAGTCTCTGATATCTGATATCGTCCTGGGAACTCGCCAACTCCTTTATGCCGATATTTATTCCTGCTTTGATATCCGTTACCGTCAACTGACAGTCCCGTGGATTGCGTGGTTGCCTTCGGGATTTAGGACATTTCCCATCCCGCTCGGTGCCAGAGAAATATTATGGTACATTATCTTAACCGAAGAGGGCCACAATTCCGCTTCATTACATTTTCCGCAGTTATCATCCTTTAACTGGTATACTTACGTGTGATTATATTCTTTCTATGACAGTTATATTATTACGAACGACCCTGGGTAACGTAAATGGTAGTAGTCGAATGAGAAAATGCGGTTGCATCTCGCGCCAAATACATGCCCACCAAACACGGTTAAGTAACAATAATATAACCGTTACATAACGTTTGTAACATGTAATGTAATAATATACATATAACATGTAAGTAAGGTTTGTATTACTATTTCCTCCGCAGCTGTATAACCCTGTTATAAAACAAATAATGTAACGTATACATAACATTTCGGTAAGATGTTATATGTTATGTCCATATTATATAATTGCAATGCTTACGAGTTTGTAAGAATATTACCGAACGGTAATAATTCGACGTTATATGGTATTAATGTAGCTTTTGAATAACATTCGTTATATGTCATGTTATTCCAGTGTTATGTTACTGTGACATAGTGTGTCTCCACCTGTCGTTTTCGTACAATAATTATAAAGAAATCGAAGTAAAACTCCAGAAATCCTCTGGATTCATGCTTTTTGGGGCCCTAATTGACTGCAGAGGGACCCCTTGCGCCATCTGTGATTTCCAGGTCAATTAAATTTTCATTTCGAGACCTCGTATTGCCATCGTTTCAGCATAGAACCGCATGAGACACTTTTTTTGCCTTCATCCCATTCTAATGCGAGTTTATCGATTACCAGAGTGTTCTAAATTGTCGTAAAATTGTCCTGACCCTTTGGATTCTCATATCAGAGCCTTCGATAATTCTATATTGATCGAAATATGAGAGTTCGACGCCATTTTGGTTCTGGCCTAAGCTGAGTTAAAATTTTTTTTCCAAAAATCAAAATTTTGAACGTGGCAGGACAATTCTTAAATGATCAGGAGTGATGTGTCAAAGCTTCGGACAGTTTGGTCTGATACCCTTAAAAAAAGTGTTGAATTCGAATCGACTAATTCGAGGGGGGTTTCACATCGCCTTAATGAAAGCACGTTGAAGACCGCATCTTTTATTTCGAGGTGTCTGCTGCTCACACCATCTCCAAAAGTCACGATTCAAGTTCCAATTTCAAATTTTAGCAATTGCAACTATCCTAAGTGCGCATAGGTATGCATACATCCGCAAGTTCATATGATATTACGCAAATTGTAACAATAAGTAGTAAAATGAATGATCCTACTCGCACAGAAACATTCTCTCCCCATTAAGAATCTCTTCGCGATAAAAAAAGCCCACGTGAAATAAGTTTATCAAAATGACCTTACGCAAAACATTATTACCACGGCAAATCATTGAAATTATACATTTCTTCCTAATACAATTCTAAAATATAGTATCAAAGACTAAAATTAAAACCAATAAAGTATACATTTTCAATATGACATATCTAAATGACCTTACACAAAACATTATTACCACGGCAAATCATTGAAATTATACATTTCTACCAAGTAGCATTCTAAAATATAGTATCAAAGACTAAAATTAAAACAAATAAGGTATACATTTCCTTTCGTTTATCCAACCCTCGACGACTAAATAAATATTTTGAAAATCCAGCATTTTATTAAAGAACCTGAAACGGGTTCCATTACAACAACTTCAATTTAAGCAAACGAATAACCAGTCCGTCTGCGCTCTGCACCCGCAAGAAATAATAAATGAACTGGCATTCCGTCGAATTAGCAAAGATTCGTAGATTCGTCGCAACATTGTCGTTCGTGAAACACGTTCATCCTTGGCCATCCAGGAGGAAATCCGAGCCTCGCGTTAACGCCGTAACGTTTAAAATGACAAACGATTACACGAGTAACGCCTTTGCCATAAGCCTTCGGAAGAGCGGTAACCATTCGTTAGGTTAATGCCGCTAATGAGAAAATGCGAGACCGTTTCCCTTCGGCGGGCCCGAAGGCGAGGAAAGGGAAACCTCGTTGGGTTCCTCGAGGTTCGACGCCTTTGCATCGTCTTGCGGTCCAAAAAATAAAGTAAAGCCGAAGTGTACCGATGATTTCCCGAGTCCAATTTGACGGGACGCATTTTACGGCCGCAATCACTTTGAACCTACTGCAAACTGAGAATAGCTGAGCATTCCCTCGGCCATGGTTAGCATCGACGAGGTATGATTACCGCGAACGGGCGGGATGCCGTTAAATCGCTCGGTCGTTGGGTTCCACACTCGAGTGGCTGCGGTTAAGACTTCGTCGGGTCCGCACGTCCATCTTCGGAACCTGGACAAATTTACGAGCGGTGCGGCTCTCCGGCGCCCCGCCCAGTAATCATCGAAAAGGAGGCGAGTCCAGAGCTTGCTTCCGCTCCTTGCGAGCGCCCCTAGCGGCGCGCCGGATAAATTAGCGGCGCTTTTCGCCCGGCAAAAGAGGCGGTCGAGCCGGGCCGAATCGGCCACCTATACGTCGGTCATTAGTCATGACCTTTGTGTCGCTGAATGCGAAGATTAGCCGGTGGGCGGCCACGAGAGCGCCCGGAGCCCGTTACTCCTCGATTTTGGAAACCGGCCCTTCTCTCGGAACCCACGCCCGGTGGAAATGCCCGTCGCTCCCTGGGACCTGGAATTAATCAATGTTCCGCTTACTATCCGTACCATTTCGCCCGCCGATTCGCCGTTAAGGTGAAGTGAAACACCCTTCAAATCAGTCGATTCGAATACAACACTTTTTTTTAAGGATAAAAGACCAAACTGTCCGAAACTTCGACACATCGCTCCTGATCATCTAAGAATTGTCCTGACACATTGCACATTTGGATTTTTTAAACAAATTTTTTAACGCAGCCCAGACCAGAACCAAAATGGCGTCGAGCTCTGATATTTCGATCAATTATCGAAGGCTCTGATATGAGAATCGAAAGGGTCAGGACAATTTTACCACAATTTAGAACACTCTGGTAATCGGTAAACTCACATTTGAACGGGATAAAGGCAAAAAAAGTGTCTTATGCGCTTCTTTGCTAAAACGATGGGAATACGAGGTCTCGGAGTGAAAATTTAATTGACCTGAAAATCACAGATGGCGCAGGGGGTACCACTGCAGTCAATTAGGGCCCCAGAAAGCATGAATCCAGAGGATTTCTGGAGTTTTACTTCGATTTCTTTATAATTATTGTACGTAAACGACAGGTGGAATATGCCATTTGGTACAATACCCAATATAATTCGACCCAGCTGTCAATATAAAAACGAACGTCGGCAACGTAGGCATTTAGAAAAATCTTCTTTATTGACGTTGATCAAGTTCCTCGACGTGTTTCACTTCGCCTTAACCTCTCAGATATATACAGGCTGAATATTTCATACAACCTTAATGCGGCAAGATTTATCGCCCGTGTTGCCATTTTCATTTGCGGCAAGGTGACGCATGTCTAGGGAGACCGTTAATGCGTTTCCGAGTTGATTAGACTATTGTGTACTTGATGCGTGCGGGAATTGCTAGGTGCGAGGAGGAGCACCATATGCCTTGTATGAGCGGAACCGAACTTTTTGGAATCGGTTCCTTTGATTATTTCCTCCCAAAACGGCACGACAAATGCCTTTCCAATTTCTTCGTTATAAATATTAAGGTGAAATGAAACCCATTGAGAAACTTAATCGGTGTCGGTAAGATCGTTTTCTTGTAGTTGGTATGCCATCTGAAACAGCGCGCCATGTTACCGACGTTTATATTTATTAGCGGCAGCTGCGTCGTACTTCATTAACATTTATACGGAATGGCAAACTCCATGTGTCCTTTTGGTAGCACGATTTTATGTCAAAGACGAAGCGAAACACAGAAAAAATCCCGGATTCGTGGTTTTTGATACTACAATCAACTGCAGGGCTATTCGATGTATTCAGCGCCATCTACATTTTCTCTCCAGAACTTTGCGCACCACACGCGTTACCTTCATCTTGCCACGGAAGTACTCGAAACACTTTTTTTTTGTTTCACGTTCATATAAACGTTTCTGGATTACTAGAATGTTTTAATTACTACGTGACAGTCCGTGACGTGCTTTTTTTTTTTGTCACCCCAGAGACTCGAAGCATTGTATATTGATCAAAATATAGGACGACGCTATTTTGGCCCTGATCAAAATTAAGGGGATGTGAAAGTGAGGCACCTGAGAAGTCAATAGTTCATGAAATTTTTTTTCCTACTAGGTGTGCCGAATCGTCTCCAACTTTACAACGTGAACGCGAAGACTATAAGGAAGGTCCTGACACCCATGAAATTTCATTTTTTTATAAACAATTCTCAAAATCCCTACAAAGGAATTTTTGAAAAATTAAAATTTCATGGCGTTAGGATTTTCTTTATAGCCTCCATAGTCGCATTCTCAAATGTGAAACGATTCGGTACACTCAGTTTGGAGAAAAGTTTCATAAACGAGACCTATTTGACGCCACTTTTGCATCGCCTTAAGTTAACAAATTTTTTCATGAAAATCCGCGTCTTGAAAGTGTCAGGACGTTTCTTACGTGCTTGCGCGTTACACGATTAACTTTCAGACGAATCGGTAGAATATCCTTAGAAAATATGTCTTGTTGTAATTTACCGGTTCGGCAGGTTTAACGTCACCTTAAATAGGCGATCGAAAGCGTCAACTTCATTAATAATTACAAATTAACGATCAGCTTGTAAAATGCATGACATGGATCTCCCCATGTTTCAAATTATTTCTCCGTGCTGTTTTTTTATCATTGGTATGGTTGCAGAAGAGATTGCGAGGTCGTTATCGCATTAGTACAAACATTTTCCTTTTAAATAAATAGCGTACCCGGCTATGATTACAAATATTTCTGTGATTTCGAAATTGCTCACTTTCATTCGAGTGATTATTACAAATATACATTAAAACAAGACAGGGCAATTTTGACATGAGTATTACTCACAGATGTAGACAAACGTCTAGTTATCATAAAAATACGGATCAACCTTCACCGAAGTACAAACAGTTTGTTTTAACTGTGAAATCCAATTGTGTATAAACGGCGCGGTAGAGAAACTACCCCGATAAGATTGATTGGGGAGCATACATCCATCATACATATTTGTTCACGTTTGCGAGTATCATACACTTCTGAATGCTTTACTTCGTGCTCTATATTTCTCTCTACGTCCTCAATTTAACGTACAATTTATAACTTTCTAAATCTGGCGCAGATTGTTCCTCCGTAAATTTTCTTTTCCCCTCCACTTTCCAAGACAATTTGACACGTTATATAAATTAAAACTCTATAATCACATAACATAAGCTGTTGGATGACGCGTCTAAATTCGACCATTATTATAATATTAATACTTAGATTATATATTATAATATTAATATTAATACTTAGATTATATATTATAATATTAATACTTAGATTACTCTACATATCTAGAGCCTAAGCATATTCCTAAGAAACACGGTCTAAAACTAGCACCTTGCCCTCACCTGTCCTTATCCTTATCCACATTGAGTCCACGAATTGCCCCGAAACCTTCAATCACGAAACATCCCATGATTTCTCCAATTTACTATGAAAGCCAGATTATTCATGCATTTTCCTAGAAAACTCATTATTTCCTACCCAAAACTCTCGACGAATCACTGGAGAGAATTCCCTTCCGAACCTACGAGTCAACCAATAAGCTTTTAAATTTCTCATGCGTACGAGTTCTTCCGTTAACAAAAGGACTAGATTTTTCAAGAATAGAATAGAACAGAGAATAGTATCGAATGGAGCAGATTACTCTAGAAACGCCGAACTACCGCCTAAGGTCCTTACCGGATTCAAAATTGTAAAGCTATCGAAAATAGAAGCAATTTAATCGCTTCAACACCGGATTAAAAATTGTAAAGCTATTGAAAATAGAAGCAATTTTATCGCTTCAACACCGGAATCCAACATCTCCTATTTACTAAGAAAGCCAGATTATTAATGCATTTTCCTAGACAACTGATTATTTCCTACCCAAAACCCTCGACGAATCACTGCAAAGAATTCCATTTCCGAACCTACGAGTCAACCAATAAGCTTTTAAATTTCTCATGCGTACGTGTTCTTGCGTTAATAAAAGGACTAGATTTTTCAAGAACAGAATAGAACAGAGAATAGTACCGAACGTAGCAGACTGCTCTAGAAACGCCGAACTACCGCCTAAGGTCCTCACCGGATTCAAAGTTGCAAAGCTATTGAAAATAGAAGCAATTTTATCGCTTCAACTCCGGAATCCAACATCTCTAATTTACTAAGAAAGCCAGATTATTAATGCATTCTCCTAGAAAACTGATTATTTCCTACCCAAAACCCTCGACGAATCACTGGAAAGAATTCCATTTCCGAATCTACGAGTCAACCAATAAGCTTTTAGTTTCTCATGCGTACGTGTTCTTGCATTAACAAAAGGACTAGATTTTTCAAGAACAGAATAGAACAGAAAATAGTACCGAACGGAGCAGGCTGCTTCAGAAACGTTATACTACCGCCTAAGGTCCTTACCGGATTCAAAGTTGCAAAGCCGTTGAAAATAAAAGCAATTTTATCGCTTCAACACCGGAATCCAACAAAGCATTCGCATGTATCGCAGAACTTGGCAAGAAAAGGTACTAAAGTCAGGATAAAAAATGACGTTTAAATCATTTTTGTAGCTACTGCGACCAACGGTCCATTCCTGTTACGAGCATAAAACTATATTTAGTCGCAGACTGTAATAACAGGATTAAGCGAGAACGCCGCACCAAGGCTCGAGTCACCGCTTGAGGAATCCGGCTATTTGAACGGCGTAACGCGATAGCAGCTCCGAATGAAAAGACTCGGGAGTGTTAAGAAAACACAGATGATAGGAGCCGTTCGAAAAACGCCCGGCCTAGGCTCGTTAAATTGGATAAACCGAGCGGAGTAGCGACAGGAGTCCAGAAAGTAGGATCTACCTCCAAAAGATACTGAAATCAAAGCACAAAGCCAAGTGTCGGGAAGCATCCCTAGTAGCACAAAATATTTGTCCTATATTTTCTATATATTTAACGAATATCATTTTGTAAATATTTACCAGACATTTGAAATATTCGCAAAACGTTTACTTTAGAATATTATCTCTATAATAAACGATTCGGTACACTCAGTTTGGAGAAAAGTTTCATAAACGAGACCTTTTCAGCATAGAACCGCATGAGACACTTTTTTTGCCTTCATCCCATTCTAATGCGAGTTTATCGATTACCAGAGTGTTCTAAATTGTCGTAAAATTGTCCTGACCCTTTGGATTCTCATATCAGAGCCTTCGATAATTCTATATTGATCGAAATATGAGAGTTCGACGCCATTTTGGTTCTGGCCTAAGCTGAGTTAAAATTTTTTTTCCAAAAATCAAAATTTTGAACGTGGCAGGACAATTCTTAAATGATCAGGAGTGATGTGTCAAAGCTTCGGACAGTTTGGTCTGATACCCTTAAAAAAAGTGTTGAATTCGAATCGACTAATTCGAGGGGGGTTTCACATCGCCTTAATGAAAGCACGTTGAAGACCGCATCTTTTATTTCGAGGTGTCTGCTGCTCACACCATCTCCAAAAGTCACGATTCAAGTTCCAATTTCAAATTTTAGCAATTGCAACTATCCTAAGTGCGCATAGGTATGCATACATCCGCAAGTTCATATGATATTACGCAAATTGTAACAATAAGTAGTAAAATGAATGATCCTACTCGCACAGAAACATTCTCTCCCCATTAAGAATCTCTTCGCGATAAAAAAAGCCCACGTGAAATAAGTTTATCAAAATGACCTTACGCAAAACATTATTACCACGGCAAATCATTGAAATTATACATTTCTTCCTAATACAATTCTAAAATATAGTATCAAAGACTAAAATTAAAACCAATAAAGTATACATTTTCAATATGACATATCTAAATGACCTTACACAAAACATTATTACCACGGCAAATCATTGAAATTATACATTTCTACCAAGTAGCATTCTAAAATATAGTATCAAAGACTAAAATTAAAACAAATAAGGTATACATTTCCTTTCGTTTATCCAACCCTCGACGACTAAATAAATATTTTGAAAATCCAGCATTTTATTAAAGAACCTGAAACGGGTTCCATTACAACAACTTCAATTTAAGCAAACGAATAACCAGTCCGTCTGCGCTCTGCACCCGCAAGAAATAATAAATGAACTGGCATTCCGTCGAATTAGCAAAGATTCGTAGATTCGTCGCAACATTGTCGTTCGTGAAACACGTTCATCCTTGGCCATCCAGGAGGAAATCCGAGCCTCGCGTTAACGCCGTAACGTTTAAAATGACAAACGATTACACGAGTAACGCCTTTGCCATAAGCCTTCGGAAGAGCGGTAACCATTCGTTAGGTTAATGCCGCTAATGAGAAAATGCGAGACCGTTTCCCTTCGGCGGGCCCGAAGGCGAGGAAAGGGAAACCTCGTTGGGTTCCTCGAGGTTCGACGCCTTTGCATCGTCTTGCGGTCCAAAAAATAAAGTAAAGCCGAAGTGTACCGATGATTTCCCGAGTCCAATTTGACGGGACGCATTTTACGGCCGCAATCACTTTGAACCTACTGCAAACTGAGAATAGCTGAGCATTCCCTCGGCCATGGTTAGCATCGACGAGGTATGATTACCGCGAACGGGCGGGATGCCGTTAAATCGCTCGGTCGTTGGGTTCCACACTCGAGTGGCTGCGGTTAAGACTTCGTCGGGTCCGCACGTCCATCTTCGGAACCTGGACAAATTTACGAGCGGTGCGGCTCTCCGGCGCCCCGCCCAGTAATCATCGAAAAGGAGGCGAGTCCAGAGCTTGCTTCCGCTCCTTGCGAGCGCCCCTAGCGGCGCGCCGGATAAATTAGCGGCGCTTTTCGCCCGGCAAAAGAGGCGGTCGAGCCGGGCCGAATCGGCCACCTATACGTCGGTCATTAGTCATGACCTTTGTGTCGCTGAATGCGAAGATTAGCCGGTGGGCGGCCACGAGAGCGCCCGGAGCCCGTTACTCCTCGATTTTGGAAACCGGCCCTTCTCTCGGAACCCACGCCCGGTGGAAATGCCCGTCGCTCCCTGGGACCTGGAATTAATCAATGTTCCGCTTACTATCCGTACCATTTCGCCCGCCGATTCGCCGTTAAGGTGAAGTGAAACACCCTTCAAATCAGTCGATTCGAATACAACACTTTTTTTTAAGGATAAAAGACCAAACTGTCCGAAACTTCGACACATCGCTCCTGATCATCTAAGAATTGTCCTGACACATTGCACATTTGGATTTTTTAAACAAATTTTTTAACGCAGCCCAGACCAGAACCAAAATGGCGTCGAGCTCTCATATTTCGATCAATATACAATTATCGAAGGCTCTGATATGAGAATCGAAAGGGTCAGGACAATTTTACCACAATTTAGAACACTCTGGTAATCGGTAAACTCACATTTGAACGGGATAAAGGCAAAA